>NC_066527.1:10980371-11005371 GCF_024679095.1 Eriocheir sinensis
TGTGTGTGTGTGTATGGAGGGTGTCTGATTGTGTTATCCTCCTCTTTCTCCGTCTTATTTTTATTTTCCTTCTGCAGTATGCTCCGGCGCTTCCGCCCATCATTTTTTTTATTACAGCAAAACAGACACTTCAAGGGCGTAAAGAAAAATATTAAAAAAGCCCGCTACTTACTGATCCTGAATAGAAATCAAAGGAGTGGCCAAAAAGAGAGGTCAATTTCGGGAGGAGAGGTGTCCTGATACCCTCCTCTTGAAAGAGTTCAAGTCGTAGGCAGGAAGAAATACAGATGAAGGAAGATTGTTCCAGAGTTTACGCGTGAGGGATGAAAGAGTGAAGATGCTGGTTGACTCTTGCATAAGGGGTTTTGGACAGTATAGGGATGAGCATGAGTAGAAAGTCGTGTGCAGCGGGACCGCGGGAGGGGGGGAGGCATGCAGTTAACAAATTCAGAAGAGTAGTCATCATGAAAATATCGATAGAAGATAGAAAGAGAGGCAACATGGCGGCGGAATTTAAAAGGTAGAAGACTATCAGTATGAGGAGGAGAGCTGATGAGACGAAGAGCCTTTAACTCCACTCTGTCAAGGAGAGCTGTGTGAGTGGAGCTCCACCAAACATGAGATGCATACTCCATACGAGGGCGGACAAGGCCACTGTAAAGGGATAGCAACTGTGCGGGGGAGAAGAACTGGCGGAGACGGTACAGAACGCCCAGCCTCGAGGAACATGATTTAGTAAGAGAAGAGATATGAAGTTTCCAGTTGAGATTTTGAGTTAAGGATAGACCGAGGATGTTTAGTGTTGAAGAAAGTGATAGCTGAGTGTTGTCAAAGAATAGGGGATAGTTGTTTGGAAGATTATGTCGAGTGGATAGGTGGAGAAACTGTGTTTTTTAGGCGTTGAAGGACACCAAGTTCCTCTTGCCCTAATCGGAAATAATAGTAAGGACGGAGGCTAAACGTTCTGTTGCCTCCAGCCTTGAATCGTTAAGTTCCTGAAGGGTGGGTCTTCTATTAAAAGAAGTTGAGTAATGCAGAGTGGAGTCATCGGCGTAAAAATGGATAGGAAAGTTCGTTTTGGAAAGATCATCAATAAATAACAGAAAGAGAGTGGGAGATAGGACAGAACCATGTGGGACACCACTGTTAATAGGTTTAGGGGAAGAACAGTGACCGTCTACCACAGCATAAATAGAACGGTCAGAAAGGGAACTGGAGAGAAAGATACAGAGAGAAGAATAGAAACCGTCGGAGGGTAGTTTGGAAAGCAAAGATTTGTGCCAGACCCTATCAAAAGCTTTTGATATGTCCAGCGCAATAGCAACGGTTTCACAGAAACAGCTAAGAGAGGATGACCAAGAGTCAGTTAGGAAGGCAAGGAGATCACCAGTAGAACGCCCCTTGTGGAACCCATACTGGCGATCAGATAGAAGGTCAGAAGTGGAAAGGTGCTTTTGAATGTTCCGGTTAAGGATTGATTCAAAAGCTTTAGATAGACGGTCACCCTCCTTAGGCACAGGCTGTATGAAGGCATACTTCCAGCAGGAAGGTAAGGTAGATGTTGACAGGCAGAGGCGAAAGTTTGACCAGGCAGGGTGGCAGCACGGAGGCACAGTTTTTAAGGACAATAGGAGGCACTCCATCAGGTCCATAAGCCTTCTGAGGATTGAGGCCAGAGAGGGCATAGAAAACATCATTTTGAAGAATCTTTATAACAGGCATAAAAGAGTCAGAGGGGGGATAAGTAGGAGGAATATGCCCAGAATCGTCCAAAGTGGAGTTTTTAGAAAAAGTTTGAGAGAAGAGTTCAACCTTAGAGATAGATGAGACGGCAGTGTTGCCGTCGGGACTGAGGAAAGGAGGGAAAGATGAAGAAGTGAAGTTGGAGGAGATGTTTTTGGCTAGATGCCAGAAACATGGAAACATGGAAATTGGCTCATTACGAGGTTGCCCGCTTTGGTGATTTAATCTGCTCGACAGCCACTTGGGGCCTGGGGACCAGATGAAAGCACCTCGACATTGAGAAGCAGATGAAAGCACCTCGATATTGAGGAGCATATGAAAGCACCTCAATATTCAGTTTACTCCCGACGCAGCAAAGTGACGGTCGATTCTACATTTGAAGGGTTGATTTTATTCACATTTACTACTTCTGAAGGACGATTGTTCTAGTGGCGGATGACTCGGTTTGAAAATAAACTCCTTCCGATGTTTGTGTTACATCGACTAGACTGAATGGGTAAACCGTTATTTCTAGTTCTTAGGTTGGTTTGCAGTTCGAAAAATTTGGAGTAATCGACGTTACTGATTTTTTTCAGATACTTGAAGACTTTAATCATATCCCCTCGTAGACGTCTTTTCTCCAATGTAAAGAGATTGAGTCGCTTGAGTCGTTCCTCGTACGGTTGAGCCCTTAAGGTTGGTATCATCTTCGTGGCGCGTCGTTGAATCCTTTCCAGTAAATCAATGTCCTTTCTGTAATTAGGAGACCAGAACTGTACTGCATACTCGAGGTGCGGTCTTACCATGGAATTATACAAGGATAGCATCACGTCTGGCGTTTTACACTCGAAGTTCCTCGCTATGAACCCGAGCATAGTGTTGGCTTTGTTGTAGGCTTTTTTACAGTGATTCGCGTGTTTCAGGTCACTGCTGATAGTGATTCCAAGATTCTTTTCCTCCTGCATCGCTTGCAGAGGTTTCCCATTCATGATGTATGTGTGGTTACTATTTCTGGACCCAATGTGCATGACTTTGCATTTGTCAACATTAAAGGACATTTGTCATTTTTCCGACCATTCGATAATGTGATTGAGGTATTTCTGAATGATTTCGCAGTCGGTCTTTGTGTGGGCCTTTCCACCCACCTTGGTGTCATCAGCAAATTTCGATATTGTGGATTTCATTCCTGATTCGAGGTCGTTGATATATATGATGAAGAGAATGGGTCCCGGCACTGACCCTTGAGGCACTCCACTAGTGACTGGAAGCCAATCGGAAGGCTGTCCGTTGAGTAGTACTCGTTGTTTCTGCTGGTGAGCCAATCTCTTATCCACGCGATCAGATTGACTCCAATGCCCGCCGAGTGCAGTTTCTTAAGGAGTCGCTCGTGCGGTACCTTGTCGAAGGCTTTCTGAAATTCCAGGTATATAACATCACTGGGGATGTGGGGATCCCAGTTCTTATATATACCTTGGAAGAAGTCTAATAAATTCGTCAGGCAGGAGCGCTTGTTTCTGAAGCCATGGTGGGTGTCGGAGATTACATTATTGTCTTCTAGAAACTTGACAAGTTTGTCTCTAATAATCTTTTCGAGTATTTTTCCTGTCACTGACGTCAAACTTATGGGCCTGTAGTTTAATGCAACGCTTTTGTCTCCTTTTTTGAAAATCGGTGTTACGTTCGCTATCTTCCAGTTTTCCGGGACCTTGTTCAATTGAACAGACTGGTTGAATATGTTAGTGAGTGGCTGAAGTATTTGTTGTTTAATCTATTTTAATAACCGCGGGGACAAACCGTCAGGTCCTGTTGACTTGCTCGTGTCGAGTTTGTCCAAATACTTTTTCACTTCTTGGTCGCATATTGAGTCATTTTCTAGGGGCGTGATTCCACTCGGCGGGTCAGGGCTCTTGGGAATGGTTTCGATGTCCTCGAATGTGAATACGGATGCGAAGTTACTGTTGAGGATTCTGGCCATCTGTTTACTGTCCTGAGTTACAGATCCAGTCTCGTCTGTCAGGGAACCACTATTGGATTTTACTGTCTTTTTCGATCTGATGTATGTGAAGAATTTTTTTGAGTTTGTCTTGATGTCACGCGCTATTTGTTGTTCGTAGTTGCGTTTACTACTCCGAATAAGGGTGTGACAAGCTCTGAGGCTGGTGTGGTACTGTGTACGGGCTTCGGCCGTGTCATTCTCTTTCGTTAGGTTATAATTCCTTTTTTTTAAGTTTACCGCCCTTTTTATTTCTCTGGTCATCCACGGTGGATCTACGGCACCATTTACTCGCCTGGGTTTCGTAGGCATTGTAGCCTTTTCTACTCCCAAAAGCTTATTTTTGAAGTTGTTCCACATGTTGTCGATTGTATTGTCGGTTAGGTTAAGTTGGTCCCAGGTCGCAGGGGGAAGCAGCTCACGGGCTATGTTGAAATTTCTTTTTTTGTAGTCTGGTATCACTGACGGATTGTCTACGAGTTTGTGACTTATGTTGACATTGAAACGGATTAAGTGGTGATCGCAACCATTAATTTTTTCACCAACTTCACAGTCACGAATGAGGTCGAGGTCGCTTACTAATACCAGATCCAGCAGATTGTTTTCTCTTGTCGGTTGAGTTACAACTTGAGTGAGGAACGAATCCTCCACCATTTCTATAAGCCTGTTACCCTCTTGATCTCCAGTCAATTGTCCTCAGTCAATGTTAGGGGAATTAAAGTCCCCAATTATTATTGCTTCTTTGCTTTGTGTTAAAGAGTGAAGCTCTTCGTACAAGGCAGTGTCGTCTGCTGCCTGTTGTTTTGGAGGCCTGTATACGGTCGCAAGTGTTAGTTTCTTATTATTCGCGGTTATTTCCACATAGACGGAGTCGTAATTCTCTGCGTCCTGTTTGTCAATTTTTATGGCAGGGAGCGTACTTTTTACGTAGCAAATTACTCCTCCTCCTTTTTTGTGCATTCGATGTTTTTGGAAGCTTTCGTACCAGGGAAATGACAGTTCAGATACTAGATGTGCAGCGTTGGCCCAAGTCTCTGTGACGGCTACCACATTTGGTTTCTCAATTGCAATATACGCCCTAATTTCGTCCTTTTTGGGTAATAGACTGCGTGCATTTGTGTACAAAATGTAAATGTGACTCCTGGTTTGGCCGCGTCGTGTTGTATGAGTTCGCTTGGTTACACATTTTCTTGTAAGCCGCATCGACGCTACGGTTCGGTTGATCAAGGGTTGCCTTTGCCTTGTTCCCGCCAGCAGTTTTTTGAATAGCTTTTCGAGAAGCTTTCAACTGCCTCGTTCAGGAGCCTTCCAAGCCGCGCCGAACCAACCTTATTCAGGTGGAGTCCGTCCTCCCAAAACAAATCTGGGCGCTGATTGAAGTGATGTCATGCGTTCGTGAACGCTACGCCTTCATCGTTACATAACTGCTTTAGATTAGTGTTGACGCCGTATGTTTTAATGTTGTTGAATCCGGCGAACTTATTGACCCTCGGTAGAATCCCAGATACGATGATGTGAGGGGACTTGGTCTTGTATTTCCGAATGACTTGACGGTATTTTGATAACAGGTCCTGAGACTGAGTTGACTGAAGGTCGTTGGTTCCCGCATGGATCAGATACACTGTGTCGTCGTTCGCATTTACTGAAACTGCATCTACAGCTGATTCAATATCGTCCAGTTTGGCTCCGGGGATACAGAAACGCTGCCGGGTCAATGTATTCCGACCGCAAAACTCCGTAAGTTGGCTTCTCACCACACTATCGCCAACTAAGTTGACTTTAGTAGTCAGTTTGCCCATGCCAGGAAATAGCGTCTGGTTCGTACAAGTGACAGCTGGGAGAATGGTCTTGTGATTTCTTTTGGAAGGGCGAGAGGTACAAGAGGGAGCGTGGGCGAATGTGGGTTTGGAAGTGGTGGTAGTGACAGTAGTGGGTGGTTGGGGAAGGGTGGAGGGTGAGGTGTGGAGGGAGGGAGATGTGGTATCAGAAGTGGAGGAGGAGGAGGACGTTGAGGTCGTGTTAGAGGTGGAAGGGGAAGATGGAGTGGTGATGAGGATAGGGGAGGAGTCTAGGATGGTGGAGGGAGAGGAAGGGAAAGCGGGAGAAGAGGGAGTGGTAGTGAGGATGGAGGTGGATGAGGTAGGAAGGGAGGTGGATGGGGTGGAAGGAATGGTAAGGGTGGAGGCGGATTCAGGCGAGGCAGAGGAGGAGGGGGGTTCAGGCGAGGCAGAGGAGATCGTGTTGGAGGTGGAAGGGGAAGATGGAGTGGTGATGAGGATAGGGGAGGATTCTAGGGTGGTGGAGGGAGAGGAAGGGAGAGCGGGAGAAGAGGGAGTGGTAGTGAGGATGGAGGTGGATGAGGTAGGAAGGGAGGTGGATGGGGTGGAAGGAATAGTAAGGGTGGAGGCGGGTTCAGGCGAGGCAGAGGAAAAAGGGGGTTCAGGAGAGGCAGAGGAGGAGGGGGGTTCAGGCGAGGCAGAGGAGGAGGAGGTATGTGATTAGGTCAGAATGTCAGAGTATGAGGTTGAGGAGGAGGAATCAGGAGTAGGAAGGGCGGGGAATGACGTCACAATTTCCCATAACAAGGCATGTGAGCGTTTTAAGTCATCGTTTATCGAGCTAAGTGTTTGGCTACGTGAGTCCAATACACAATATTTACATTTAGACTCGCTGAGTTGAAAGTGGATCGCGGCAAATTTCTGCGAGCAATTACCGCAAGTGAAATATTTGGGCATGGTTACAATTTTTTTTTTCTGTTGCATGAAACTTTACAGTTAAGATATATTTAGAAACCGCGTGGGTGGCTTGCTGAATACCAGGAAGGAGTTTAACTGAACACCTGGAAGGAGTTAGGTAGGGGTCGGGTCGAGTCCCGCGGGGGGTAATTAGTTGGACGGCAGAGAGGCTTGTTTAGTTAAAGGAGGAGGAGGGGGAGGAGGAAATAGTTAGAGGAGGAGGAGGAGGAAATAGTTAAAGGAGGAGGAGGAGGAGGAAATATGGGTATGGGCGGAGAAAGAGGAATAGGGAAGGTGATTAAAATAGAAACACCTGTGTTGACCCTGGCAATTTTGGAATTATTTAAGGAGTGCCGGGTGGCTTCCTTCGTTAAGCCCTTGGTGGCTGTGGGATATGGGCGGGTGTGTGAACACCTGGGTCTTGGTGTGTGAACACCAGTCCTGATTGTCTTGGTGAGGGAGTGCCGGTGAAAAGATTAGCCGACCTCACTAATCCCGGAAAATTACAGATTTAACGGGGGGTACTGGGAGTAATTATACCCCTGGGAATAAATAGGGCGTGGTTCAGGAACGATTGGCTATTGGCAACGAACAAGAAAATACAGTCAGTTGTGATCTGACCGTTTACTATAGTAATACAAGAAATAAAATACTCGCTATAATAAGTAATAATGTATCACTCGGGTTTGTGTTTAAACAGTGTGTGTGCTGTTGTTGAAATACTGTACTTTGTTGCCCTGTGACAGGTACGGGAAGCAGTAAAATTATAACACTTAACGTTCCACAGCGGCGATGATGTCTGGTCAGCAGTGAAGCGACGATGAAGTTACCGATGAACGATGTACAACCTCTTCAAGTAATATCAACTACAGTTAAAATCTTCGATGACGTATAAAGATTGCACAACGCACTTGGTGAACACTAAATCACGGTAGTACGGTGAACACTAAATCACAGTAGTACGGTGAACACTAAATCACGGTAGTACGGTGAACACTAAATCACGGTAGTACGGTGAACACTAAATCACAGTAGTACGGTGAACACTAAATCACAGTAGTACGGTGAACACTAAATCACGGTAGTACGGTGAACACTAAATCACAGTAGTACGGTGAACACTAAATCACGGTAGTACGGTGAACACTAAATCACGGTAGTACGGTGAACACTAAATCACGGTAGTACGGTGAACACTAAATCACGGTAGTACGGTGAACACTAAATCACGGTAGTACGGTGAACACTAAATCACGGTAGTACGGTGAACACTAAATCACGGTAGTACGGTGAACACTAAACCACGGTATTACGGTGAACACTAAATCACACAATCAGCAATGGATACAACATATGACAAACGACATGTCTGAAACATAATACAACAATATATGCTCAATTGTTGACAATAATAATAACACTCGTCATTCCACAAGCAGTGGTTTGTATCTCTCTACTTACATCACAATAATTAAGTACTCTCCTCACAAATCCTAATAACACATTCCTATAGTATAATCTACTATAATTCAGTGAAGCACCAAATTATACCACACCCAGTGGTTTCTACCTTTGCTTTACATCGCAATAAAAATAATCACAATCCTGTACCACTCACAATCCTACTACACATCTCCTACATTATAATCTCCAGGACAATACAGTCGGTTTCCCTTAGATTCTCGAATTTCTACTCACGATTAAGATCACAACAGCCATTCTCAGCTGAGTGAGTAGCAGGTCTGCTTGAAGCGCGATCAAGGCTCGGTCTGCCCATACCAATGTTTTCTAGGTCACATTTTTCTTTGCTTGAGGCGGAACTACATCCTTGACACGCCTTAATTTTCTACATAACAATTAGCCAATACTTACAATACAATACAATACCTTTCCTATCATATTTACAATTCTTGTCTCCATATCTCCACCCGGTATTTGCCTCTGATTGGGGTCACTATTAATTAACTGTGCTGCTATGGTCATCCTCTGTTTGCTCGTTTTCTGGGTCCCGACATTACCTCAAACCATTCTGCTTACTCTGTCAAACTGTTCTCTCCGTTGGGCTCCTCCGATCACAACCTTATTTCTGTATCCTGTCCTATCGCTCCTGTACACCCTCTGAACCCACCGAAGAGGCGAAGATTCTAGCATTTTGCTTCACCTCGGTGGGACGACCTGAGGATGTACTTTTCCGATTTCCCGTGGAATGATTATTGCTTCCAGGAGCCTGTGTGTGCTGAGCACATCACAGAGGTGATTTTTTTTTGGAATGGAGGCATACATTCCACGTACTTTCTCTACTCCTTACGCTAAAAAGCCTTGGTTTAATCACGCTTGTTCTCGTGCTGTCAAAGATAGAGAGGCTGCTCACAAAAAGTACCAGAGCCTTCGAACTAATGCTAACCATGAACTTTACATTTCTGCCCGGAATCGTGCCAAATCTATTCTCCGACTAACCAAAAACTCTTTCATTAATAGAAAATGCCAAAACCTTGCTTTCTCTAACTCTTCCCGTGACTTCTGGCATCTAGCCAAAAAAATCTCAATCAACTTCACTTCTTCATCTTTCCCTCCACTCCTCCTCATCTATCTCTAAGGCTGAACTCTTCTCTCAAACTTTTTCTAAAAACTCCACTCTGGACGATTCTGGGCATATTCTTCCTACTCATCCCCCCTCTGACTCTTTTATGCCTGTTATAAAGATTCTTCAAAATGATGTTTGCAATGCCCTCTCTGGCCTCAATCCTCAGAAGGCTTATGGACCTGATGGAGTGCCTCCTATTGTACTTAAAAACTGTGCCTCCGTGCTGTCACCCTGCCTGGTCGAACTCTTTCGCCTCTGCCTGTCAATATCTACCTTTCCTTCCTGCTGGAAGTATGCCTTCATACAGCCTGTGCCTAAGAAGGGTGACCGTTCCAGTCCCTCAAACTACCGTCCTATAGCTTTACTTTCTTGTCTATCTAAAGCTTTTGAATCAATCCTTAACAGGAAGATTCAAAAGCACCTTTCCACTTTTGACCTTCTATCTGATCACCAGTATGGGTTCCGCAAGGGGCGTTCTACTGGTGATCTCCTTGCCTTCCTAACTGACTCTTGGTCATCCTCTCTTAGCCGTTTCGGTGAAACCTTTGCTATTGCGCTGGACATATCAAAGGCTTTTGATTGGGTCTGGCACAAATGTTTGCTTTCCAAACTACCCACCTACGGTTTCTATCTTTCTTTCTGTACCTTTATCGCCAGTTTCCTTTCTGACCGTTCTATTTCTGCTGTGGTAGACGGTCACTGTTCTTCCCCTAAATCTATTAACCGTGGTGTCCCACAGGGTTCTGTCCTATCTCCCACTCTCTTTCTGTTGTTCACTGATGATCTTCTTTCCAAAGCGAGCTGTCCTATCCATTCTTACGCCGAAGACTCCACTTTGCATTACCCAACTTTTTTCAATAGAAGACCCACCCTCCAGGAACTTAACGATTCAAGGCTGGAGGCAACAGAACGCTTAGCCTCAGACCTTACTAATATTTCCGATTGGAGCAAGAGGAACCTGGTGTTCTTCAACGCCTCAAAAACACAGTTTCTCCATCTATCCACTCGACACAATCTTCCAATCAACTATCCCCTATTCTTTGACAAGAATCAGCTATCACCTTCTTCAACACTAAACATCCTCGGTCTATCCTTAACTCAAAATCTCAACTGGAAACTTCATATCTCATCTCTTACTAAATCAGCTTCCTCGAGGCTGGGCGTTCTGTACCGTCTCCGCCAGTTCTTCTTCCCTGCACAGTTGCTATCCATTTACAGGGGCCTTGACCCCCCTCGAATGGAGTATGCATCTCATGTGTGGGGGGGCTCCACTCACACAGCTCTCCATGACAGAGTGGATTCAAAGGCTCTTCGTCTCATCAGCTCTTCTCCTCCTACTGATAGTCTTCTACCTCTTTAATTCCGCCGCCATGTTGCCTCTCTTTCTATCTTCTATCGATATTTTCATGCTGACTGCTCTTCTGAACTTGCTAACTGCATGCCTCCCCCCCTCCCGCGGCCCCGCTGCACACGCCTTTCTACCCATGCTCATCCCTATACTGTCCAAACCCCTTATGCAAGAGTCAACCAGCATTTTCAGTTTTTCATCCCTCACGCTGGAAAACTCTGGAACAATCTTCCTTCATCTGTGTTTCTTCCTGCGATTTGAACTCTTTCAAGAGGAGGATATCAGGACACCACCCCTCCCGAAACTGACCTCTCTTTATGGCCATTCCTTTGACCTCTATTAAGGAGCAGTAAGTAGCGGGCTATTTTATAAATATTTTTCTTTACGCCCTTGAACTGTCTCCTTTGCTGTAAAAAAGAAAAAAAAGAAGAAAACTACTACTACTACTACTACTATTAATACTAATTATGATAATAATAATAATAATAATAATAATAATAATAATAATAATAATAATAATAATAATAATAATAACAATAGCAATAACAACAACAGCAACAACAATAATAATAATAATAATAATAATAATAATAATAATAATAATAATAATAATAATAATAATAAGAAGAAGAAGAAGTAAAAGAAGAACCTTTCCCTCCTGGGATCTTCCTTTCCCTTTATCCTCTCTCATACTTTTGGCTTTCTTCTCTCTCTCTCTCTCTCTCTCTCTCTCTCTCTCTCTCTCTCTCTCTCTCTCTCTCTCTCTCTCTCTCTCTCTCTCACACACACACACACACACACCTGGACTCGCTTGACAGTTTATGTTCCCCTGGGAGATAGGGAGGGACAGAGGGACAGGGGGGGGGAGGAAGAGCGACGGTGCCAAATTTCGTCTCCGTCGATTTTGGGTGTCCTGCGGACCATTGGATTCGATAGTACGTCCCAAACACGGCAGCTAGCCACGCCCGCGGTCCGAGCGGGAGTATGAAAGACGGTCGCTTTGCCCATCTTCGTCCTAAACACGGCCGCCCCTCACAACCGTGACACGGAGAGAGAGAGCGCCGGTCCAGGGAGCGGGATCGTAAACCCGCAGGCCAGGGACGAAAGCGAACCATATGGACGCCAATCACTCCCCACAAACATGACTGCCCCTCACATCCGAAACACGGGGAAAAAGAACGCCAGTCCAGGAGGGGATCAGAGACCTGCACCTCCAGGGAAAAAGTGAACCAAAAGTCCGGAATTAGCAATGGCTTCCAGAGGTGGGCGCGGTACTGAATAATCAGTAGTGCGGTTGCGGTAGTGCGGTACTTTTTCCGGAGTAGTGAGGTTGCGGTAGTGCGATCCCATTCTTTTCTTTCCCAGTGCGGTACGCGATGTGCGGTACTGCGGTAGCGGTAGTCAAAATACAAAAAAATACTTCAGTGCCTATCCTGGCTATCCAAACAAAGGAAACATGCTTAAAATAATACAATGAAAAATCGGCCGGTGCCACGGTCCGGGGTTGAAATGGCCGGCACCGCGTGGGTTAAATAAGACTCGCAGTGTAGTAGTTTAGTCTGCCTATTTAGTATTTTTGAAGAATAACTGAAAAGTCAGAATGATTGAATCACTGATTCTGATGACTGATACCGATTGACTGATCGAGTCCGATTTACTGTAAAAAAAAAAAAAAACATTTCTGTGAGCATGCCGCTCTGGAAATGTTGTCTTCGGTAGTTTTCAAAGTACCGCAAAAAGTACCGCAAGATTTTTTTGTGCGGTCCGCGGTAGTGCGGTATTTTCAGAAAGTTTGCGGTAGTGCGGTACTTTTTTTGTGGTGATGCGGTATTTACCGCACTACCGCACAAAGTACCGCACTTGCCCACCTCTGATGGCTTCCACCTCAAGGGGTAGCTATGGGCATCTCTAGGCAACTGCTGTCATTTGTGGTTGAGGTTGCTCCGGTTAATGACTGTATAATACGAGTGAGGCTGAAGCACACATTGGGCTTCATGTCTCTTGTTGCAGTGTACGCTCATACTGAGATGAGTGAAACTAAAGAGAAGGAGATGTTCTACGCCAAACTTAAATCCGTATTATGCCAGTGCTCTCCCCGGGACACACTCATTGTCCTGGGCGACTTCAGTGCTACTACTGGCACTGACAGAGTCGTCTACGAGCTATGTATTGGTTCCCATGGTTCTAGTACCAGAAACATTAACAGCTCTCTCCGCCTGGATTTTGCAAGGTCCAGAAGGTTGTGAATTGCGGGTTCCTGGTACCAGAGACCAGAGGTGCACCGCTGGACTTAGTATAGCAATGCAGGAGGGGTAATTAAGGAAATTGACTACATCCTCGTAAATTCGTTGGAGGATCCTTCAGAACTGCAGAGCTTACCGGAGTGCTGAGTTCTTTGCAACTAACCATAGGTTTGTTTTTGCAACACTCAAGCTTCATGTCAGGTCAAAAAGAATCTCGAGATGCAACAATACTGTGTTCCATGTCGAGAGGCTGAAGGACCTGGCATGTGCCCAGGAGTATGCAGTGACAGTCAAATCGGTTCGATGTGCTCAGCTCCCTGGAGGACCCAATAGAAATGTGGGATACCTTCAAACGTGAGACTCTGCAAGCTGCCAAGGAGTGCATTGGAGAGCGCCCGAGATCTAAGAGTGGCTTTGCCTCGGTGGAGACGCTGGAGAATATTGAAGAGAATCGCGCTGCCAGACTTGCTGGGGATCAGGACCAATATAGGGCTCTGTCGCGTAGGACTAGAGCTCTCCTGAGGAGAGACAAGGAGAGGTATGTCAGGGGTCTCGCTGAGGATGCAGAGGGCCATTTAAATGCGAATGACCTCCGACCTGCTTACAGAGCTCTGAAGAAGCTCCGCTCCAAGTCTCCCTCTCAGGTGAGCGCTATCCGAACAGCTGATGGCTGCCTCGTGTCGGACATCGATGGGCAGAGGGCTCGTTGGGCTGAGTACTTTGAGCAGTTGTACACGGCAGACCCTCCACGTGGGCAGCTTCCAGTTTCTGGGTTGCAGGTGGCTGATGCTGATCCATCCATCGACGAAAGTACACCCTCTCCGGCCGAGGTCAGAGAGGCTGTTGCAAAGTTGGGGGATAGAAAGGCACCTGGCGCCTGGAACATCAGTGCAGATCTGCTCAATGCTGGAGGTGATGCCATGATCCGTTTGTCGCATGCGGTCTTGACTGCCGCATGACAGTCCGGTACCATTCCTCCTGACTGGAAGATGTTGGTCGTGTTTATCTGGAAATGGATAGGGGACCGATAGGACTGCATCAACTACCCTGGTATTACACTGCTCAGTGTGCCACGCAAGGTGCCTGCCCATCTATTATTGATGCGAATTCGCAGCCAGCTGCTGAAGCTGCAGAGACCTGAGCAGTCCGGGTTCACGCCTGGTAATTCAAGAACTGACCGGATCCTAGCGCTTCGGCTTCTGGTGGAGCGCCAACACGAGTTTAGACAGGGAATGCTTGCAACCTATGCCGATCTCAAGAAGGCGTCTGACTCAATGCATCGTGAGGCACTCTGGGATCTTCTACGGCTCCGTGGGATTCCTGTAAGCACTATTGGTTTGCTGATTGGCCTGTATTCTAGGACAGCGAGTGCTGTGAAGTGTGGGGAAGGCTTGTCCAGCTTCCTTCCCGTGAATTCAGGAGTGAAATAGGGCTGTGTCCTTGCCCCATCACTTTTCAGCACTTGTATGGACTGGGTACTAGGCAGAGTTATGGACCGGAGCCATTGCGGAGCATCCACTGGTAATACCAGGGTCAATGGCCTTGTTTTAGCCGATGATGCAGTAATCCTGGCGGAGTCGCTGGAGGTTTTGGTGATGGGTCTCTAGACACTGTACACGGAGGTGAAGCCCTTAGGACTTCAGGTTTTCTGGGCCAAGACCAACGTACAGGTGTTTGGAGGCTTGCTAAATGCAACAGTACAGTCTGTTCATGGGAGTGGCGAGGACATTGAGATCTCAGAAAGCTTTACGTATCTTGGTAGCGTAGTTCATAACAACCGTGAGTCTCGCCAGAAAGTCTTACGGCGGATTGGCTTGGTCCATGGTGTTATGGACTCACTCAACATGGGTATATGGCGTTGTCGATACCTGTGCAGAGGAACAAAGATCGAGATATTCAAGTTCCTTGTGCTCCCTGTCTTACTCTATGGTTGTGAGACATGGACACTAAATGGCGGATTGGAGAGGCGGATTGATGCCTTTGGTAATAAATGTCTAAGCAGAATCATGGGATATCGCTGGAATGGCTTTGTGTCAAACCAGCAACTACTCCGTAAGACTGATTCGACATATATTACCTGCATAGTCCGTCAACGCCAACTCCGGTTGTACGGGCACGTGGCACGTTACCCTGAAGCTGATCCTGCTTATCGGGTTGTCTCTATAAGAGACGATCCTGAGTGGAGGAGGCCAAGGGGACGCCCACGGAGTTCGTGGTTTGAGCAAGTAGATATATCCTGCCAGGATGTTGGATGGGAAGGGAGCCTTTATGGAGACTCGCCCGGCGGGACCCCCGGGTTTGGCGTCGTACGGTGGGTGAGGCGACGCGCCCCCCGGCGTGTGCCCCCATTAGTTGATCGATACTATTTAAAGAAACAAAGAGCCCAGTACTCTCCTCTCTCACGCCCGCATTCAATATGTCCTTGCGTCAAGGATTAGAAAATGTCTAATGTAACACCGATTTTTAAGAGAGGAAACACAAAAATACCGGATAATTACTGGCCCGTTAGTCTAACTTCAGTAGTAGTTAAGCTACTTGAGAGCGTATTTAGAGACAATATTGTGAGTTACCTTGAAAGCCACTCATTGCTTAAGGATTCACAACATAGCTTCCGTAAAAAGAGATCCTGCCTATCAAACCTACTGACCTTTTATAAAGACATTTTCCCAGTTTATGACGTAACCAAATCACTGGACGTAGCCTATCTTGATTTCCAGAAAGCATTTGATAAGGTTCCACGCCATAAATTACTTTATAAAATACAGCATTTAGGTATTGACGGTGAAGTTCACCATTGGGTCCCAAATTGGTTGAGCAAGAGACAACAATGAGTGGTGATCGACGGATTCAACTCTAAATGGGAGCCTGTCACTAGTGGTGTCCCTCAGGGCTCGGTTCTTGGCCCAGGGCTGCTCATTATTTAAATCAATGATGTTGACGTAGAACTTAATAATCTCATTAGTAGATTTGCTTACGACACAAAGATTGGTAACTCGGTCTTCACTGACGAAGACGGACAAAGCTTTTAAGAGGATTTGCATAATATTTCAGCTAGGTGTGATAGATGGGAAACTCCCTTCAATGTAGATAGGTGCCAGGTTCTTCAAGTTGGAACAAAAAAATAAGAGGTTTGATTACGAAATGCGTGGCGTTAGACTTAAAAGAGTTCAGTGTGCCAAGAACCTGGGGGTCAAAATGGCGTTAAACCTAAAATTATCAACAATGGATTGACGCAGCAAATAAAACATACAATGTTGTGCTTCACTAATTGTTTTTTTTTTATTAAAAAAAATAGTGTAACACTCCCACTGTACGAGAGTTCAGTCAGACCCCACTTATAATATGCGATGCTGTTTTCTTCTCACCACGCAAAGGACATTGCCAAATTAGAAGGTGTTGAACGTCGGGCAACAAAAATGATCTCTACCTAGTGCAACAAACTTTACCACGAAAGGCTCTCAACTCTTTACATGTTTTCTCTTGATAAACGTTGCCTCCGAGGAAAATTGATCGAATGTTTCAAAATAAATAATTTCTTTACGAATGTGGACAACTCAAAATTGTTTATAATCGGTGACACAATGTAAACGAGAAATATTTTATGTGTGTATGCTGAAAAAGGTTGGGCTCTTGTTCCATTCTCGCACTACAGCGTTGGCGAAGAAAAATTTGGTGCAGTCTGAGTTTACCTGTTAACGTTTAAGTTTTGTACTTAAATGTTAACAGGTAAACTCAGACTGCACCAAATTTTTCTTCGCCAACGCTGTAGTGCGAGAATGGAACTTAAACGTTAACAGGTAAACTCAGACTGCACCAAATTTTTCTTCGCCAACGCTGTAGTGCGAGAATGGAACAAGATCCCAACCTTTTTCAGCATACACACATGAAATTTGACCTTTTTCCAGCATCTCTCAATACATTTTATCAGTTTCTACTATATATCTATAATATATTAATCTTCCTAGCACCTACCAATTAAACATAACCTTTCCAGTATCCACAAATAATATTTGAACTTTTCCAAGCAACCACCAATGAGATTTAATATTTTCCAGCATCCACTCTTAAGATTCCACCTTTCTCCGCATGCACCAATTTAACCTTTCCCAGCATCTCCCAGTAAATTGTATCAGTTCCCAATATCTATCCATATGGTTCTAAGTTTCCTAACACCCACCAATAAGATAAAACTTCCCCCAGCATCCACCAACACGACTTAACCTCTCCCTGCATTCACTAGTAAGTGTTAACCTTTCTCAGCATCAACTAATAAGATTTATCCTTTCGCAATATCCTCCAAAAATATTCAACCTTTGCCAGCAACCGCATATAAGATTTAACCTTTCGTAACATTCACCAAAAATATTATTTTTTTGCCAGCATCCACATATAAGATTTAAACTTTCGAGACATCTTCCAATACGACTCTACAGTTCCCAGCATTCACCAATAAGATCTAACCTTTCCAAGCATCTATCCGTGATATTCGCCTTCTCGCAGCATCAACAAATACGATTGTGGTTTAATGGGTGGGAATCTTATTTTGAAGGATTTTGCGAAACAATGGATCGATTTGCATGGAATTTTAGTGAGTAATAGCTAGGATACCTACTTACGAATGTAGGAAGTTCGAAGACCATGCATGAAAAGAAGAGAAAGATGAAAATTAATTTTCATAAAAACACTTCATATTTATCCTTATCTTCAAATGAGCACTGATCAATAATACTTTAACTCTTGGTATTTTTTTTAAATTTCATTGGTTTATTAAACACTAATAAACAAGGTTTTTATAAAGTTTTCTCCAAATATGTTGTTTTTCTTTGTAAAAAAAATAATATCAGACACAAGTTCGCATTACTCAAAATGTTTGCATATTAAATAAAAATCTTAAATTTTTATTTTTTATTTTTATGACAAACACACAAACAACAACAACAAAAAAATAAGCAGTTACCATAATATATTACTAACGACACAGTAAGAGTTTAATGCATACAGTGTCGACTTTGGGTAAAGATATGGGTCATGTTAGGTTGATTTTTTTTTAATATTGGTTATATTTTCCTAAAAAAAATCTCAATAAAATTACATATCCATAGGTGTATACATCGATTTCATGTGATTACTCGAATTGTCGTTTTCTTGCGATTACTTTTTACATTATTTCCTACCTGTCTCGGAGGTCAAGAAATCACACACAAAAAAAAAAGGAATTTATTTTTAGTTTTGTATCTTGTTATCATGTTTCTTATACACCCTTTTTTTTCATGTAAACAATACATATATGAAATAAATACAGACCCTTTTAAATAACAAATACATATAAATGTATGGAAAAAAAACATGAAATAACAAATACATATAAATGTATGGAAAAAACATGCAACATAAAATAGTTGAGTGTTCACTCGCCTATAGCGGACGGTGCAAGACGGAGTTTACGCCACCTCAAAGCTGAAAAAAACATTATGTAGTTTCCATTCATTATTTGAAATTTCCGATTATTCTGAAATCTAATATCTGTACTCAGACGCTTAACTCTATTTATTTTCAATCTGTAAAACCCTATATGTAGGCATCCCGTAAAATATGCTTAAAATTATTCAAAATAATTACAGCTACATGAAATTTCTTGACACCTATGTATGTATATATGTATTAAAATATCTGACTGGGGATGTGTTACGAGTGGGGTCCCACAAGGTTCGGTATTAGGTCCACTTTTGTTTATTATTTATAACAATGACTTAGATACAGGAATTAGTAGTGATGTCAGTAAGTTTGCAGATGATACCAGATCGGTAGAGTAATTGAGTCGGATCAGGACGCTAGTATTCTCCAAGATGAACTAAACAGGTAGGAACAACCCCTCACATAAATATTGCTTAAATGACTCTCTCATAAGCAAGTCTGGGTGCGAGAGGGATTTAGGGGTCTTAGTGAGCTCTGACCTCCGTCCAAGGGCACAATGCATTAATTCAAGCAAGAAATCGAGCAAATAGGGTACTGGGATTTATTTCAAGGAACGTAAGCAACAGACGCGCCGAAGTCTTCCTCAAATTATATTTAGCATTAGTTAGACCTCATCTTGACTATGCGGTTCAGTTCTGGTCACCTTACTATACAATGGATATCAAAATGTTAGAATCGGTGCAGAGGAGGATGACTAAGATGATTCAGGGATTGAGAAACTTGCCACACGAGGAAAGACTCAAACAGTTAAACTTGCATTCTCTAGAAAGGCGAAGGGTGCGTGGAGACATGATCGATGTTTATAAATGGATGAAGGGCTTTAATAAGGGGGGTATTCATAAGGTTTTGTTGGTAAGAGAACCGGATAGGACACGAAGTAATGGGTTTAAACTGGATAAATTCAGATTCAACAGGGACATAGGCAAAAATTGGTTTACTAACAGAGTGGTAGATGAGTGGAATAGGCTTAGCAGTCATGTGGTGAGTGCCAATACAATTGTCACATTCAAAAAAAGATTAGATACATTCATGGACAACGATATTAGGTGGGGTTAGATACACGGGAGCTTAGGTTCAAAGGAGCTGCCTTGTACAGGCCTACCGGCCTCTTGCAGACTCCTACGTTCTTATGTTCTTATGTATATGAAAAACATATGAGACAGGAAAAATCCTATAGAAATTCGATAAATTTATCTACCAAAAGTTTCTCAGTCGTTTCTAGCGTTTTTTTTTTTTTTTTTTGGGGGGGGACCGATCTTTTGCCTGGGCCATTATTGCATCGTGGATAGTTAATGAGATACTTTGCATATTTGCATAAATCACAATAAATTTTACCAAAAAATAATACGTTTATAATTTTATTCTTACTAGACAAAAGCGTGTTATTAGAGCTTGAAATAGAATAATCTTAACAGATTGATCATATACTAGTTGCACGATTTTTGTTTAAACACAACCTATTTTTCATAAATTATGTAATTAGGCGAACTTCCACTTTTCGGGTATCAAAACATGGAAAGATTAATACTAAAGTTT
Source organism: Eriocheir sinensis (assembly GCF_024679095.1). Lineage (NCBI taxonomy): Eukaryota > Metazoa > Arthropoda > Malacostraca > Decapoda > Varunidae > Eriocheir > Eriocheir sinensis. Next base: position 11,000,008 of record NC_066527.1, read on the forward strand.
TTTTTTTTCAACTCATTCCCTTAAAAATGTGTTCTGTGAGTTGTTCTGCATAACGATTATTTACAGCCATGTGTTTTTATCTAATAATTTGCATGTACAAAGGTGTGTAGTTATGATAATGTAGAAGTGTATACTAAGTGAAAAAAAAAAACTCTACTATAAATATACATCATATTTAGGCCTAATCTTCAGTATGGCTGCCTTTTTGGATCTTCTAATAAAGTATGCATATCTTGAGTTAGATCATGATTACTGTCAAATGGGGGCTGTGAAACCTCATCAACGGTAAACGGTAAACTTCACAATATCATTTATCACTGATCAGCAGTTCTCACTCAGCTTAATTAGGGAACATTGTTATTTTTTTCTGAATTTATAAAGAATTATCAATATTATTGAAGCTACTATTAGTTATCACATATGTCCTTTTTGCAGATGACTAGCTAGTCTGGCTATGTCAGGTCAGCCGTTACTAGCTACCCATTCTAGAAAATAGTAGTAGTAGTAGTAGTAGTAGTAGTAGTAGTAGTAGTAGTAGTAGAAGTAGTAGGGGTAGTAGTAGTAGTAGTAGTAGTAGTAGTAGTAGTAGTAGTAGTAGTAGTAATAGTAAAAGATGTAGTAGTAACAGTAGTAGTAGTAATAGTAAAGACTGTGGTGGTAGTAGTAGCAGCAGTAGGTAGTAACTGTCGTCGTCGAAGCAGTGTGGTCGCCTGGATGAGATGCAGGCTGTCCTTCTCCCTCCTGAGGTCAGCCTTGGTCTGCCTGAGAGGAACCAGGTCACCTGCACCCAAAACCACCCGCATTGCCGACCTGGACTTTGAGGCGACGGTGGTTGATAGTCGTATCAACCACAAGCTCTGTTAGCTTAAAAGTAATATGTTTAGTAAGGTTTGTAATATTAAATAAAGATGGTTGTCGGCCACAGTCATTGGCGGGGTGGGGACAATGAATTGCTTTGTGAAAGGATATGAGAGAATATACCGCTCACAACGCAACTCTTAATAGATGGAGGCCCGTATAGCAAAAAAAAAAAAAATAAATAAAAAATAAATAAATTGTAGTAGTAGTAGCTTAGCTATGTATGTCGAAAATACCTATACATACCCGACCGACTTATACATAAATAGCCACAGTGGAAAAGTGAAAGTGTTAAAATCATCTGAGGGAACAACACAAGGTGACCCAATAGCCATGGCTATGTACGCCCTGGGCCTATCAGTCCTCCAAAATGAAATCGCGTTCGCAGAAACACGGGTGAAACAGGTGGCTTATGCGGATGACCTCTCAGGTGCTGGTAAAGTCTCAGACTTAATAGGGTGGTGGGACACTGTGAACACCGTTGGCCCTGAGATAGGATACATCCCTAACGCCACCAAGTCTGTTCTTATTGTCAAACCTGAACATTATGACCATGCCGCAGAAACATTTAGAGGAAGTGGCGTCATTGTGACAAAAGACGGACAACGACACTTAGGTGCAGTGATCGGGACAGAGGTATATAAGAAGGAGTACGTGGGAGACAAAGTAGCTGAATGGGTGAAGGAAATAGCAGCTTTGTCTGCCATTGCCAAGACTGAGCCACACGCTGCCTATTCAGCGTACACCCACGGGATCCAACATCGGTGGACGTTCCTGATGCGCACCATCCCCGGCATCAGTCCACTCCTCCGACCACTGGAAAATGCCGTCAAGAATGTATTCTTGCCGGCGCTGGTGAAATCTCATGCTTTGGGGGAGGAGGAGAGGGATATGCTAGCACTTCCCCCAAGACTGGATGGGATGGGGATCACCAACCCTGAGAAGCTGGCAGATAAGGAGAACCAAAACTCCATCAGCCTTACCAGGTCACTCATCAACAGGATCATCGCTCAGGAGGCAGAGGGAGAGATAGACCAAACAGAAATAAGAGATATTAAAAGAAAAATCTCAGAAGAAAGGCAACAGGCCCAACAAGACGAGCTGGACCGTCTTACACACCACCTGTCCACAGAAATGGGTAGAAAAATACACACAGCACAGGAGGCAAGCGCCTCTAACTGGCTAACGTCATTACCAATCAGAGCAAAGGGCTTCAGCCTCAACAAACAAGAATTTGTCGACGCCATTGCTCTGAGATATGGCTGGCCGATTGAGGGACTGCCTGATCTCTGTACATGTGATCACCAAATGATGTCACCCACACCATGACATGTAAAAAAGGAGGCTTCGTCTGTATTCGACACGATGAAGTGAGGGATCTGACAGCCAGCATGCTCGGGGAGGTATGCCAAGACGTCACTACCGAGCCGGCACTGCTTCCCGTGGACGGCGAACAGCTTCGCTACAGGACAGCCAATACCTCACAGGAGGCACGGGTTGATGTAAGTGCCCGCGGATTCTGGGTGCGCGGACAGCGGGCGTTCATGGACATCCGCATATTCGACCCGATGGCTGCCTGTCACCGTGAGCTGCCCCTGCAAGCTGCCCACCACAGGAACGAGCAAGAGAAGACAAGGGCATACGGTGAAAGAATCCAACATGTGGATCAGGGCAGCTTCACCCCCCTCGTCTTCACCACATCCGGCGGGATGGGTCCCAGGGCCCAATGCTTCTACGCACGCCTCGCGGAACTAATCTCAGAAAAGAAGCATCAGCCAAGGAGTCACGTTGTCGCCTGGATGAGGTGTCGCCTCTGGTTCTCCCTGCTCAGGTCGGCCATCCTATGTCTCAGGGGCACCAGACACTCTGGCCCAAAAGCCACCAACATCTCCAATATGGACTACGAAGCCACAGTGGTGGAGAGTGTATATATTAGGGTGGGTCGGGAGTGACTTGAGTAGGGAAGGAAAGGGGGATCTAGACGTAATAGATGATAGGTGATTTAGTGTCAGGTAGTATTAGTAATATGGTTGGATGCCACAGTCATTAGCGAACAGAGTTGGGGCTAATGACCTCCAAGCTATGGAGCCCTCCATGATTATGTGTCGGGAAAATAAACATGGGTGGAGGTATCATTTATGTAGTAGTATAAAAAAAAAAGTAGTAGAAGTAGTAGTAGTAGTAGTAGTAGTAGTAGTAGTAGTAGTAGTAGAAGTAGTAGAAGTAGCAGTAATAGTAGTAGTAATGCTACCGCACCTCATATGCCAACGGACTCACAAAAAGTCGAAACAATCTGAGGACGTGAAGGCGGTACAAAGAAGAATGGAGCTGTGGAGGAAAGGGGACGTCCGGAAGCTACTTGACGAGGCTAAAACACTGCAGGAGAGACTACGCAGACGTAACATTCGCAAGAAGGACAGTAACGACAGGGCTAGAAACTTTGCTGACAAGATGAGACAAGGCAAAGTGGCCATGGCAAATAGGTCACTGTCACTAGAAGATGAGGCGGCGGGAGTCCTTCCCATGACGGAAGAGACACGCCAGATCCTTAATGACAAGCATCCAGATGCTAGACCTGCACACCCAGAAATGAAGTTCCTTGGGGACTACACCCCCCCGCATCGAGTTGTCTCCGACCATATCAGCGGTGACGTGATCTGGAAGTACGCCCTTCACACGCAGGGAGCGGCTGGACCATCAGGCCTGGATGCCAAGGGGTGGAAACACCTCCTCAGTAAGAACATTTTTGGTAATCCAGCTGTGGATCTTCGCGACGCAATAGCCGCCCTAACAAAAAAATTGGCGTCAGAGAATTGCCAACACCTCGAGCCTTTGATGGCCTGCCGGCTCATCCCGCTGGATAAAAAAACAGGCTGTCGCCCCATCGGGATGGGGGAGGTGCTCAGGAGGATCATAGGCAAGGCTGTCATGGAAGTGATGAAGGACGACGTGAGGAAGGCGGTGGGAAACCTCCAAGTGTGTGCGGGTCAGCAGGCTGGGTGTGAAGCTGCTATTCACGCCGTCAGGAAAATGTTCGAAGACCCAGAATGCGAGGCGGTGTTGATGGTGGATGCTGTTAATGCGTTCAACATCATCAATAGGGAAACAGCACTGCACAACATCAAAATCAAGTGCCCTATATTCGCCCAATATATTGAAAATACATACAAGGAACCTGCCAGACTGTTCATCAGCAGTCATAATGACCAACGACTTGGAGACCCGATGGTCATACAATCCTCAGAGGGCACCACCCAGGGCGACCCAGTGGCCATGGAAATGTTTGCCCTGGGAATGATGAAGCTGCAGGACATCATCCGCCATGAAAACACCAACGTCAAACAGGTGGCCTATGCGGATGACCTCACTGGGGTAGGAAAGTCTGCAGACCTCAGGAAATGGTGGGACCTCGTCAATGAACACGGCCCTAAAATAGGGTACCGTCCCAACACCACTAAGTCTGTGGTGATTGTAAAACCAGAGGCATACGATCGGGCCAAAACCGCATTCCAGGGCAGTAACGTGAAGCTGTCAGTTACTGGTGAAAGACACCTCGGGGCAGTCATTGAACAGCTGAATATATAATCGAATATGTGAAAACAGCTGTAAAGCGCTGGGAGTCCGAATTGCAGAGGCTGAGCGAGATCGCCAAAACGGAACCGCAGGCAGCCTACGAAGCATTTACGTACGGTGTCAAGCATAAATGGAACTACCTCATGAGGACAGTTCCTGATGTTGCTCCGTTACTAAAACCTCTGGAAGATGCTATCAGAAACATCTTCATACCGGCGATAGCAAATGGGAGATGCCCCAGCGACCAGGAGAGAAGGTTGCTGGAGTTGCCGCCAAGAATGGGTGGGCTCGGCATCACCAACCCGCAAAATCTGGTAGAGTCTGAATTCGAGAACTCACTCCGAATCACAGCCTCCTTGACCGGATACATTATCAACCAAAATGAAAGGGGAGAAGACAACCCTCAAGATATTAGGTCACTAAGGAATGAAATCTCCAAAAACAGAGAAGAAAAACAGAGAGACACTCTGAGTGACCTAATAAGAGAATTCCCAGAAGACACAAGGAGGAGGACAGATATTGCACAGGAAGTGGGCGCTTCAAACTGGCTAACCACACTACCTATCAGGGCAAAAGGCTTCAACTTAAACAAAAAAGAATCACTGATGCCCTTGCCCTCAGGTATGGCTGGCCAGTGGGTGGGGTCCCAAACATGTGTAACTGTGGCTCACCCTTCAACCAAAACCATGCCATGACATGCAAGAGAGGAGGTTTCGTCTGCATGAGACATGATGAAGTGAGAGACGTAACAGCTCAAATGCTGAAAGAAGTCTGTCACGACGTGACTGTGGAACCCATGCTGCTCCCTCTGCAAGGCGAACACCTCGCCAGACGCACCGCTAATGTTTCGAACGAAGCACGAGTGGATGTTAGCGCCAGAGGGTTTTGGACTCGTGGCCAAAGGGCATATTTTGACATAAGGATCTTTGATCC
>NC_066527.1:11007871-11031251 GCF_024679095.1 Eriocheir sinensis
TAAGAACGTAGGAGTCTGCAAGAGGCCGGTAGGCCTTTACAAGGTAGCTCCTTTGAACCTAAGCTCCCGTGTATCTAACCCCACCTAATATCGCCGTCCATGAATTTATCTAATCTATTTTTTTAATGTGACAGTTGTATTGGCACTCACCACATGACTGCTAAGCCTATTCCACTCATCCACCACGCTGTTAGTAAACCAATTTTTGCCTATGTCCCTGTTGAATCTGAATTTATCCAGTTTAAACCCATTACTTCGTGTTCTACCCGGTTCTCTTACCAACAAAACCTTATGAATATCCCTGATTCTAACATTTTAAAGGTGACCAGAACTGAACCGCATAGTCAAGATGAGGTCTAACTAATGCTAAATATAGTTTGAGGAAGACTTCGGCGCTTCTGTTGCTTACGCTCCTTGAAATAAATCCCAGTACCCTATTTGCTCGATTTCTAACTTGAATGCATTGTGCCCTTGGACGGAGATCAGAGCTCACTAAGACCCCTAAATCTCTCTCGCACCCAGACCTGCTTATGAGAGTGTCATTTAAGCAATAGTTATGAGAGGGGTTGTTCCTACCTACACTCAAAATACTGCACTTCCCTACATTGAACTCCATCTGCCATTTATCCGCCCAGTCATACAATCTGTTTAGTTCATCCTGGATAATACTAGCGTCCTGATCCGACTCAATTACTCTACCGAACTTGGTATCATCTGCAAACTTACTGGCATCACTGCTAATTCCTATCTAAGTCATTGATATAAATAATAAACAAAAGTGGACCTAATACCGAACCTTGTGGGACCCCACTCGTAACACATCCCCAGTCAGATCTTTTCCCATTGATCTGTACTCTTTGCTTCCTATTGCTAAGCCACGCCTTGACCCAGTTCAAAACTTTACCCTCTACTCCGTGAGCCTATAATTTAAGCAACAGTCGTTGGTGAGGAACTTTGTCAAACGCTTTACTAAAATCAAGATAGATACATCATAATTTTCATCTCTGTCTACCGCCTCAAATACTTTATTGTAGGACAAGAGATTGGTGAGGCATGACCTACCTATAGTGAACCCATGCTGCGAGTCGTGAATTAAGCTATGTTTTTCTAGATGCTCCCGATGTTCCTGGCTATTATAGACTCCAGCATCTTTCCTATAACCGATGTTAAGCTAATTGGGCGATAGTTTGAAGCAGCTGACTTGTCCCCCTTTTTGAAAATCCGCGTCACATTAGCTACTTTCCATAGGCTGGGCACGTAACCAGTATTTACCGACATCTTAAAGATGTCGGTTAGTGGGTCACTGAGTACATCACCTAATTCCTTTAATACCCTCGGAAATATCCCGTCAGGACCTGGCGACTTATTCTTCTTAAGCTTATCTATCTCATCCTGAACTACTTGCCTGGTAATGATTAAAAAAAGTCCGCTACTCGCAGCTCCTAAAAAGAATCCAGAGGTGGCCGAAAGAGGGGTCAATTTCGGGAGGAGCGGTGTCCTGATATCCTCCTCTTGATAGAGTTCAAGTCGTAGGCAGCGTGAGGGATAAAGGAGTGAAGATGCTGGTTAACTCGTGAGTAAGGGATTTGGACAGTAAAGGGATGAGCATGAGTAGAATGTGTCACGGGTTAAAATAAGATTAATAACAGGAGTGTACTCACAAGGCGGTGGTTAGCCAACAAGGGTTTATCCCGCGGCACACCTAGAGACACACTACGGTGTATACACAACTTACCTGCTCAAATCTCCCGTGGGGTTCTTTTTTACTCCTTACGGGGCTGGAAGCACACACGCACTGGCAAAAGGTTACTGATAAAGCTTGTACAACTATGCACTAACTTTATTACACACACAAAACAGACACAAACAGCTCACACACCAAGCTGGCCTAGCGTTTCTCGTGCTCGCACAAGACTAACCATGCCCTGGCTACACTAACAACTAGCTACTTAACTTGGTGTGGAGACGAAGGAGGTGCCGTGCAGCCTGTCTTCCTGCTGGCTCCTCAAGGCGCGATGTCCTGCGATGATGCGGCCTGCTACGTGAGGCCGCCGCGGCAACTCGACGCACGAGAACAGAAATTTAGCGGCCGTGTCCCGATAGGCAAGGCCCGGGATCATTCCAGCACTCCAGCAGGTCTACACGTGGCCACACAGTCACCTAGCACGTCTGCTGCCTCCTACGGAGACAGCATGCAGCCCATCCGCCACGGACGGCAGCTCACAGCGGAGAAGCCGACCCACCCTTGCGCGGGGCAGGTCATGACAAGGCACCTGGCGGTGAACTCAGGCAACAGAGACACCAGTGCAGGAAAATGCACGGGCAATCGTTTCTGGCAGACTAAACATGGCTGGTTAGTTTAATTATAAACTACAGCCTCAACAACGCCAAAATACAATGGCAGCAACAAAAATAAGAACTCGAGGCTCTATAAGTTAACATTCTCAGCTGAGGGATGAGGGGTGGCAACTGTAGCCGCCCAGCCAGGCCGCGGGGCAGGGAGGCGAGGCCCCCAAGGCGGGAAGCACAAAGAGACGATAGCCCAACTTCCTCACAGATGAGGCGTACAAGCTGCAGTATTGCACACACTACTATGCACCTGCAGAGAGAGGAGTGGTGACTCCTGAAAGTGCATAAGCGCAGGTAAACCACAGCGGGCGACCCGCAATGAAAATGCACGCCTTGGCATCACTACGCGGTCGCCTAGGCAACGAACATGCTGAGTCATCGTGACCCGCCCCTCGCCTAGGTCACGTGACGAACTAGGAAAACGCGTCAACAGCTTCCCTATAGCAAATAACTATAAAAATAACTTGTCGCGGATCTAAACCGCGACAGAATGTCGTGTGCAGCGTGGCCGCGGGAGGGAGGGGGAGGCATGCAGTTAGCAAGTTCAGAAGAGCAGTCAGCATGAACAGATCGATAGAAGATAGAAAGAGAGGCAACATGGCGGCGAAATTTAAAAGGTAGAAGAATAACAGTAAGAGGAGGAGAGCTGATGAGACGAAGAGCCTTAAGCCCCGTTCACACTGTGCCGACTCTGGGCCACGACAACCTAGCAACTGCTGCATTTGACAAGTCGGCTCCCACGCTCCAAGAATTTTTTTGGTGTCTTGGTGTCGGCTACCATGACTGCCGACTGTCTGGGACATTCGGCCAACTTGCTGGCACAATGTCTGCGACATGCTGCCAACTAGTAGTCTCAAGACGAGTCTCAACGGTCAATTTTTGAAACGGCGCCATGTCTACGACAACCACGAATCTGCCGACCGATTGGCCGACAGTCTTGACGGTCTTGATGACAGTCTTCCAGATTGTCTGTCAACTGCTTTGGCCGACTAGCTGGCCGACAGTTGCCAAGGAGTTGGCCGACGGTCTTCCTGACGGTTTTTGCGACTGTCTTGGCGACTGTCATGGCGGCAGCCTTACCGTTCCTTAAAATACGGAATCGCTCTTTATTCGAAAATGAAATGTATCGTTCCGTTTTCAACCAATACGGAACGGCATTTGTTCCGTACGGTATTTTGTTATCTGAATGGTCAAGCAGATAAAATTCAGTGTCTTAAAATTGTAGTGAGCTCATTTTTCGGTTAATCACAAAACCAGCCCGTAAAATTTGACAAAGGTTCGTCCTAAAATACGTGTAAAATACGCGACGTAACGTCCCTCCCCCCTCACTCTTGCCTCCAGCAGCAGCGTGCTGCGGCTCTCACTGATTGCATGCTCCAGAAATTTTAGGGTTGCCACCCGTTCCTTTAAATATGGATCCATTCCGTAATGGAGAGTTAGATGTTGCATTCCACATTTTTCTGACCTCAGGGTAGCAACCATAGTTATGTCATTCAACACAAGAGAGATCGAGGCAAAAGGAGTGCGTGGGCACTGTGCGGCTCCCAAGTTTGTGCCAGCGAAACGTAACCATGCCCAGAAATTGTTATGGTGCTTGTGATTGCAAAATATAAATATAAAAAAATCTTGATGGCGGCAGTGTTACCTAATATTTCTGAGCCGACAGTCGTCACGAACGTCCTTCATTAGGCGAAGACTGTCGTCACGACAGTCCCTCATCATTCTTAAGTAGTCGGCACAGACGAATGTGCCGACAGGAAACGGTATAAACTTGAAAAATGGCCCCGACAGTCGTCACGACTGTTTCAAGACAAGCCAAGATTATTGACGACAGTCTTGACGACTACCCCAACCTCCCTCAGACCTCAACCGGAAGTACCGGTTGGTCCAAACTCTTGCCGACTCTTGTCGTGAAAGTTTTGCATGGAATACTTTTTCGTGCTACCCATCACGAGTCCAGACTCCCGTCACAACGTTGGCGCAGCAGTCTCAAGACCTCTTTCAAGACATGCCCGACCCTTTCACATCAACACCAAAGATCTCGTGTACCCTAGAGTCGTGGGTTGTCTTGGCCCAGAGTCGGCACAGTGTGAACGGAGCTTTAAAATTCACTCTGTCCAAGAGAGCTGTGTAAATGGAGTCCCCCCTCACGTGAGATGCATACTCCATACGAGGGCGGAGAATGCCCCTGTCAATGGATAGCTGATGTGCGGGGGAGAAGAACTGGCGGAGACGGTACAGAACGCCCAGCCTCGAGGAAGCTGATTTAGTGAGAAGATATATAAAGTCTCCAGTTGAAATTTTGAGTTAAGGATAGACCGAGGATGTTTAGTGTTGAAGAAGGTGACAGCTGAGTGTTGTCAAAGAATAGGGGATAGTTGTTTGGAAGATTGTGATGAGTGGATAGGGGGAGAAACTGTGTTTTTGAGGCGTTGAAGGACACCAGGTTCTTCTTGCCCCAATCGGAAATAATAGTAAGATTGGAGGCTAAGCGCTCTGCTGCCTCCAGCCTGGAATCGTTTGGTTCCTGTCGGGTGGGTCTTCTATTAAAAGACATTGAGTAATGCAAAGTAGAGTCATAGGCGTAAGAATGGATAGGACAGTTCGTTTTGGAAAGAAAATTATCAATGAACAACAGAAAGAGAATGGGAGATCGAACAGAACCCTGCGGAACACCACCATTAATAGGTTTAGGAGAAGGACAATGCCCGTCTACCACAGCAGAAATAGAACGGTCAGAGATGAAACTTGAGATAAAGATACAGAGAGAAGGATAGAAACCGTAGAAAAAAAAGTTTGGAAAACAAACATATGTTCCAGACCCTATCAATGGCTTTTGATATGTCCAGCGCAATAGAAAAAGTTTCACGGAAACGGCTAAGAGAGGATGACCAAGTGTCAGTTAGGAAGGCAAGGAGATCACCAGTAAAACGCCCCTTGCGGAACTCATACTGGCGATCAGATAGAAGATCAGAAGTGGAAATATGCTTTTGAATCTTCCGGTGAAGGATTGATTCAAAAGTTTTAGATATACAAAAAAGTAAAGCTATAGGACGGTAGTTTGAGGGATTGGAACGGTCACCCCTCTTGGGCTCAGGCTGTATGAAGGCATACTTCCAGCAGGAAGGAAAGGTAGATGTTGACAGACAGAGGCGAATTTGACCAGGCAGGGTGACAGCACGGAAGCACAGTTTTTAACGACAATAGGAGGCACTCCATCAGGTCCATAAGCTTTCTGAGGATTGAGGCCAGAGAGGGCATAGAAAACATCGTTCTTAAGAATATTAATAACAGGCATAAAGGAGTCAGAGGGGGGATGATTAGGAGGAATATGCCCAGCATCGTCCAGAGTGGAGTTTTTAGAGAAAGTTTGAGAGAAGAGTTCAGCCTTAGAGATAGATGAGACGGCGGTGCTGCAGTCAAGACTAAGGAGAGGAGGGAAGGATGAAGAAGTGAAGTTGGAGATGTTTTTGGCTAGATGCCAGAAGTCCCGGGAAGAATTAGAAAAATCAATGTTTTGGCATTTTCTATCAATGAAAGAGTTTTTGGTATGTCGGAGAATAGATTTGGCACGATTCTGGCTCTGGTATTTTTTGTGAGTCGCCTCTCTATATTTGACAGCACGAGAACAAGCGTGATTAAACCAATGGTAGTAGGTAGGAAGGCACCTATCGAACGGGTGCAAGCCACTCCCGGTAAGGTATATATGGGAAACGAGGAGGGTGCTGAAGCCATCCAAAGACCCTTCCCATGTCCACACTAACCGTTTCCCCGTTGTCTCATCAACAGCAGAGAGTAGTTCAGCATGCTCTCTAAAAACAGATCCTTTCTCTATCCACACCACGCTACATTCACACAACATACACACCTTTTCCCAAAATTCAAAATTCAAAATGGCGAACCATAACCATGCCTCGGTGTCCCCGCCTTGGTGGGGGGACCACAATTTCCCACAGAGAGGACTCCCCTTCTGGCTGCCGACTTGAAAGGTGTCTTGATAACTCCTCGAACCTCTTTCTTATCAATTTCTGCAACATTCGCGGTCTTCATTCTAATTTTCATTCTGTAGAACATCATCTCCCCTCCTCTAAACCTCACCTTCTTTTCCTCACCGAAACACAGGTTTCTGAGGCTACTGACAGCAATCTCTACTCTGTTCCCTCCTACTATCTCTATCCTAAATTTCAATCCAATGCTGGATGTTGCGTTTACGTACGCAACGACATCACTTGTTCTCGTGCCCACGATCTTGACTCTTCTGAATTTTCCACCATCTGGCGAAGACTTCATTGTCATTCTATTAATAAATACATCTATGCTGTTTATCTCTCACCTAACTCTACTAACTATTGTGACGCAGATGTATCTATTTCCGTTCGTCGTCAGAGGCAAGGGTCCTGCTATATCCACTGCCACCCGTTCCATGGGGGCTCCAACCTGGTATAGTTGCAATGGGGCACGGTGACGCTTCTTCGGGCCCTTCTTTGCACAGCACACCTCACACGCGTGACACCATTCTTCCACGTCCTTCCTCATGCCAACCCAACAGAACCTTTGGCGCAGGCGACTCAGTGTCTTCTTTACCCCAAGGTGTCCGCTGGTGATGCTGTCGTGCATTTCTTTCAAGACGCCTTCCCGGGACTTCACAGGTAGCACCGTGGACCAGTAGTGGTCAAGACCATCATGAGAGACCCAGCGTCGCTGCAACACCCCGTTGTCCATCCGAAGAGTGTCCCACTGAGTCCAGTAATTCTTGGTGGTAGGGCTTTCTCTCGAGATTACTTCCCACCCAGGTCGCGTTGACGATTGACTCAGCCACTCCATAATTGGTCTCAAATCTCGGTCCTCCCGTTGCAGTTTTCCCAAGTCTTCCCATGGCACCTCCGCTGTCTGTTCCACTGTAGTGCGGCGGCACATATTCTGGACGCTTTCCCTCTGGAGGCAATGTTGACACTCAGGTAGGCAGGGCTCAAGCTGTCCGCATTACCGTGTGTTAGTCCAGATCGGTGCACAATAGTATAGTGATGCTGCTCTAGTTTACCTATCCAGCGAGCAAGCTGGCCCTCAGGGTTTTTCATTGACTTCAGCCACCGCAATGCAGCGTGATCCGTGCGGATGGTGAAAGTTGCACCGTACAGGTAAGCATGGAAAAAGTCAAGGCTCTTGACTACTGCCAGGAGTTCTTTCCGGGTCACGCAATAGTTTTTCTCGGCTGGAGTGAGCTTCTTGCTGAAGTAGGCCACAACCCGTTCCATGTCGGCACATGCCTGGGACAGCACTCCACCAATCCCCTCATCACTGGCATCACAATCCAGTATAAAAGGCTTAGAGGGGTCTGGGTAGGTGAGTACGGGCGAGCTGATGAGGGCCTCCTTGAGCTTCTCAAAGGCAACCTGAGTTTCCGCTGTCCACTCAAACTTGCGCCCCTTCTTCGTCAGGAGGTGCAGTGGTGCAGCAATCGTAGTGAAGCCTTTCACAAACCTGCGGTAGTATAAGCACACCCGAGGAAGCTCCGCAGCTCCTTCACGTTGGTGGGTGTCGGCCAGTCCCTTACCGCAGCCACCTTCTCAGGATCAGTGCGTACTCCAGCCTCGCTCACGATGTGTCCCAAGTATTGGACCTCCTTTTGGAACAGACAGCATTTCTTCGGGCTGAGCTTAAGGTGTGCAGCTCTAAACCGGGCGAAAACCTCTGATAGCCTTTCCATCTCCTGCTCGAAGGTCTGGCCAAAGACAATCACGTCGTCGAGGTAGATGAGTGCCGTCTTCCAGTGAAGTCCCTCCAGCACCCTCTCCATCAGCCGCTCGAACGTGGCCGGCGCGTTGCACAGGCCAAAAGGCATGACCTTAAACTGCCACAGGCCTTGACCGTAGGAGAAGGCTGTTTTCTCTTTGTCCTGCTCCGCCATTTTGACTTGGTGATACCCAGACTTCATATCCAGTGTTGAAAACCACTTGGAGCCCACCCAGGCGTCGAGCGTGTCGTCGATCCGTGGGAGTGGGTATGAATCCTTGATGGTGAGATCGTTGAGGGCTCGGTAGTCCACGCAGCACCTGAGGGAACCGTCCTTTTTTCTGACGAGCACTACAGCAGACGCCCACGGGCTGCTGGACCGCTCGATTAACCCCTGTTGCCGGAGATCATCCATTACCTCATCCATCTCCTTGCGACGGGCTGGTGCCATCCTTCGAGGAGCTTGCTTCACTGGGCGGTGGCTACCTGTGTCGATGTGGTGCTCTACCAGATCCGTACACCCCAAGTCCAGGTCTCCTGTGGAAAACACATCTGCATTCCTTACGAGAAGCTCCCTGAGCTGTTCCACTTGGGGCTCCTCTAGACACTTGGAGCTCCTGTCAAACAGGTCGCGCAGGTAGTCGGGTAGCTCCTCCTGGGGCTTCGTCAGGGTTCTCCTGCAGACACAGGTTCTCGGTTCCTGGTCGATCTCTTGGCACAACCCCACCATGGTCCCTTGTTCTATTTTCTTTGGGCTGAAGGAGACATTGGCCACGACGACAGGCACTTCCGCTGCAGCAGGGTCTACCAAAGTACTGCCTACAATCACCCCGTTTTCTACCGGACATCGACTTCCACTCTCTACCACACACAGGCTAGCCGGGTGGGCACCCGTAATTTGACAGGGTAACAGCATCTCCGACCTCGCAGGGATAATGGTGGTGCGCTTGACCGTCACTGGCAGGTCTTCCTTGTTCACAGTCGTCAGTGGCACCCTCCTTCCTCCTACAGTCAGCTGCTTAGCGCGAAAGTCCAGGTCGCACCTGTGGGAGACAAGATAATCCATACCTAGGATGCAGGGGTCGTCCATGTCGACCACATACACAGAGAGGGACTCTTCCTTTCCTCCGAGCTCAAACTTCACGTCCACTGGACCTCTGAGCTCTGCATAGTGTCCAGTGACTCCGCACAGTCGATGCGACGTCTTAGGAAGCCGACGATGACTCACCACGTCAGGCCGCACCAATGTGCGTTCTGAGCCTGTGTCGACGACCACAGGCCACAACAGTCCGTCAACCTTGCCCTCCACTTGGCAGCTCGTCATGGTGGTTCTCCTGCACATTGACATCTTCGGGGCATGTACAGGACAGACTGGTCGTTGCCCCCGTGAACCAGTCCTCCTTAGTTTCCCGAGGGGTGGTCCCTCGCCGGGGGCACAGTTTTCCGACACTCATTCTTCCAGTGCCCCTTTTCTCCACAGGTCCAGCACTTGGGTCCTTCTCTGGGCTTCTTCTTAACGCCACCTTCATATTCTTTTTTCCTCTTATAGCATTCGTTCTCCTTGTGCCCAACCTTCTCGCAGTTCTCGAAGTTCCTCACCAACGACTGTTGCTTAAATTACAGGCTCACGGAGTAGAGGGTAAAGTTTTGAACTGGGTCAAGGCGTGGCTTAGCAATAGGAAGCAAAGAGTGCAAATCAATGGTAAAAGATCTGACTGGGGATGTGTTACGAGTGGGGTCCCACAAGGTTCGGTATTAGGTCCACTTTTGTTTATTATTTATATCAATGACTTAGATACAGGAATTAGTAGTGATGTTAGTAAATTTGCAGATGATACCAAGATCGGTAGAGTAATTGAGTCGGATCAGGACGCTAGTATTCTCCAAGGTGAACTCAACAGATTATATGACTGGGCGGATAAATGGCAGATGGAGTTCAATGTAGGGAAGTGCAGTATTCTGAGTGTAGGTAGGTAACAACCCCTCACATAACTATTGCTTAAATGACACTCTCATAAGTAGGTCTGGGTGCGAGAGGGATTTAGGGGTCTTAGTGAGCTCTGATCTCCGTCCAAGTGCACAATGCATTCAAGCTAGAAATCGAGCTAATAGGGTACTGGGATTTATTTCAAGGAGCGTAAGCAACAGAAGCCCCGAAGTCTTCCTCAAACTATATTTAGCATTAGTTAGACCTCATCTTGACTATGCGGTTCAGTTCTGGTCACCTTACTATAGAATGGATATCAAAATGTTAGAATCGGTGCAGAGGAGGATGACTAAGATGATTCAGGGGTTGAGAAACTTGCCATACGAGGAAAGACTCAAACAGTTAAACTTGCATTCTCTAGAAAGGCGAAGGGTGCGTGGAGACATGCTCGAGGTTTATAAATGGATGAAGGGCTTTAATAAGGGAGACATTCATAAGGTTTTGTTGGTAAGAGAACCGGGTAGGACACGAAGTAACGGGTTTAAACTGGATAATTTCAGATTCAACAGGGACATAGGCAAAAATTGGTTTACTAACAGGGTGGTGGATGAGTGGAATAGGCTTAGCAGTCATGTGGTGAGTGCCAATACAATTGTCACATTCAAAAATAGACTAGATAAATTCATGGACAGCGATATTAGGTGGGGTTAGATACACAGGAGCTTAGGGTCAAAGGAGCTGCCTCGTACAGGCCTACCGGCCTCTTGCAGACTCCTGCGTTCTTATGTTCTTATGTACCAGCACGTTCCCTGGAATCTGTCTGTGTCGCTGACAGCGCCCTTTCGTGCCCTAAAGCCAGAAGTCGAGTCGTCCCTGAAGCTTGACAAGCTAGACCTAACAAAGGACTCAAACTCCATGGCACGTGCCAGAGCTTCCTGCATTGATGTTGGCTTAGCTTGGTTCACTTGTATCTTCAGCTGAGGGCTGTCCAGGGCATCGATGAATTGATCACGCAGCAAAACCGTCAGCAGGTCAGGGGTGGCACCTGGGTATGCCTTGTGCGCCATGCTCTCAAGGTCCTGAGCGAGTTCCTGAAGAGACTCGCCGCGCCTCCTGTTGCGGGTTCTGAACCTAACCCTGAAGAGCTCGTTCTGGTGCTTGGTCCCATATCGTTGTTCCAGCGCCTGTGCCAGCCCGCTGTAGCTGCCCTTTGTCGCATTGTCGAGCTGAGCAAGGACCTCCAGCGCTCCTTTCAGGCTAGTGGCCAGCTGCACCGCGCACTCTTGGTCATCCCATCCGTTCCGAGCTGCCAACAGCTCAAACTGAGCGCGGTAAGCCTCCCAGGAGACCTTGCCATCAAACTCCTGAGGCTTCTTTCTAACAGGCGAACCCAGCAGACTCATGGGGCTGGCGGAACTTCTTGCGGGGATAAACTCAGGCGAAGCAGGGCTCAAACTACTCCGGACTTGCGTAGGAGAAGCATCTTGGGTACAACTAGCCCCTGGAGGCACTGGCTGTCCGTTTCCAGCCAAGCAATCTTCAAGGGCCTTCACTCTGTCACTTACATCACAAACTGCCTGTTCAGTACGGTTCACCTTTCCCTGCACTTCTAATATTTCTTTGTATGTCGTCTCTCGTACCACCTCCATCTCTTGTTGAAGATTTGTGTGTTCTTTCTCCACTTCTATCAGGCGTTGTCCCAAGTTCGTGGTCACATCAGTCATTTCTCTTCGCACTGATTCACTTCCATCTTGTACTGCTTTTAGCTGTAGCTGTAATCCTGTGAAGCGATCTTCTAGCTGTTCTTTGAGTTCTTGGAGTGTTCTTTCTTGTTGTTGCTGTGCTCTTTCTTGTTGTTCTTTAAGTTCTTGGAGTGTTCTTTCTTGTTGTTCTTTGAGTTCCTGGAGTGCTCTTTCTTGTTGTTGCTGTGCTCTTTCTTGTTGTTGCTGTGCTCTTTCTTGTTTCTCCCCCTGTAGTCTCAAGGCTTCCAAAAGTTCAGTCAACATGTCGTCCCTCTGGGCAGCTTGGGAACGAGTCTCCATGGCGAAAAAACAAATGGCTACACTCCTGACACCAGTGTTATGCCGGACGTGTTACTTGGGTTCCCGTGTCGCCGTCAGGAGACTCCGTGGGAGGGAGATATGTAAACACTTTGCACAGCTTCTGTAGTTTAATATTCTTCCTTAGTAGTACACTTCGAACACTCTGACTCATCACTTACCACTAGCATACTATGACTTGGACTGCCAACCTCTTTCCCTCATATACTATATATATCCAGAACAGTACAGAATAGAATGTTACAGTATAATTAAGATCATACAAGAACATGTAGCAAAATATATGCGAGTTGGCAACACTTCCTGCCTGAGTGCCTGACCGCGCCCATGGGCGCGGACGGCCTGCCTTGCTCCCCACCCCTTGCTCGTTTCTCCGGGAGCTTTCTAGAGGCCCATGGTCGCCTGGGAAGCTTCAGCACATATATATATATATATATATATATATATATATATATATATATATATATATATATATATATATATATATATATATATATATATATATATATATATATATATATATATATATATATATATATATATATATATATATATATATATATATATATATATATATATATATATATATATATATATATATATATATATATATATATATATATATATATATATATATATATATATATATATATATATATATATATATATATATATATATATATATATATATATATATATATATATATATATATAGGCGCTTTCGTGTATTTACATCTTCAGGGGAAAGATACAGGAGTGAAGAGTACAAGGGCTTATATACAGAAAGAACAACATTGGTCTGGTTCATATATGGCAACTCCGCCTAATCCTTTAGTTTCCTATTTTTATTTAATGGTACAAAATTTATTGGTATATTTTTATAGTTTTAGTACATTGTATTTCACAGGAAACTAGACAGTAGTAGAATAATACTTATAAAATAATCATAAGAATATAAGAAGGTAAAATATTAAATTGTTAAAGTATATAGGCAGGACAATCAGTTTGTCATCTGACATTCCAGAATTATGAGCGTAGAAAACTTTTAGGGGCAAATGAGGTCTGATGGTGATCCAAGGTGTGTCTATTTGTTCGTATGTATGTATGTGTGTGTGTGTGTGTGTGTGTGTGTGTGTGTGTGTGTGTGTGTGTGTGTGTGTCACATTCGGAACATACCACAGTTTTAGTAAATCAAATATCATTTTAACAGCTTTTGTGTGTACATTAACTTAGTGATCAATGTTGATTCTACAAAACATACATATAAACATACAAAACAAACAAATACAAATAAAATACAAAAACGAAACAGTGAATTGGTGAAATGATTCCCTTGTGCAGATGACAGTGGGATAAGTTTGGGCGTAGCCTAATCAAGGGATTATAGAGGTCAAAAAACGAAAAGCCTCTAGGGTCAAGTGAGGTCAGGTGTTGATCCCAGGTGTGTCAGTTTGTAGGTACATCTGTATGTGTGTGTGTGTGTGTGTGTGTGTGAGGGTGAGGTGCATATGTGCGTGCGTGCGTGTGTGTGTGTGTGTGTGTGTGTGTCACCGAGCGACTATTTTCTCCCACATTCGGAACCAGTGGTGAGCACCAATCACTTTTTTGCTGTTCCGATCCCCGATCATCCGATTAGTTTGGGCAGCTGATCCGATTCCGATCATCCGATCAATTTTTACGTGCTGCTGTTCCGATCACCATTCCGATGATCCGATCATTAAAACTTATTATAATTACTATTATTTTTTTAAATAACAATTACAAGAAACACCTATTATAGGCGTTCTTTAAGTAATAATTTCAAATAAGTAATAACTTAATTATTTGCTGATAAATATTTTTATTTTTCCTCTTTCTTTTGGTATATAGGACATTGTAAAGAAAAAAAATGTGATCTTAACGTCCTATTTTATGCATTTATATAATTCTACTCTTTTTTATTCAATTTCTGAATGTATGAAAAAGGAATTATGTTCGCTATTTTAACTTTTGTTTGAAGTTGATTTAGATTTTTGACAAACATTTTTCAACTTTTTAATATTTTATCATCGATATCTAGGGAATATTTTTTACTACGTATTCTATAATAAAACGAGTGATAGTGATCATTAATCTCCTATCCTTCCTGATTAAATAGCTTTCAGAATAAAAGATATTGCTCCATAAACAAATTAGTTACAAGAAGAACATAAGCAATAAGGTTTTGATTATAAGTGTGCCGGTGTTGTGTCATCTGCCATCCACGTATCCTAAAACATCCCATCCTGATCTGCGCATGCGCGGAACACGATGTTTACAAACACAGTATTGATATCGTAGTTGGTCCAGGCAAGATGGCGGCAAGACAGCATGGCAACTTTTATGGGAAAATGGCCAAATTCATGAATGACATGGACCCCATAATTCAGATAGCCTACTATTAAATGGAGAGAATCTGAGAAACATGAAAACAATCAGAAGAGAGTGTAGGTTATCTCATTTATCACATATACCGACATACAAGGGGTGTAGGTTATCTCATTTATCACATTTACCGACATGCAGGGGGTATAGGTTATCTCATTTATCACATTTACCGACTTACAAGGGGTGCAGGTTATCTCATTTATCACATTTACTGACATACAAAGTTTCAGGTTACCTCATTAATCACATTTACAGACATACAAGGGGTTTAGGTTATCTCATTTTTCACATTTACTGTTATACAAGGGTAGGCGGTGGCTGAGTGATTAGCGTGCGGGGACAGCATTCGTCACGCCATGGACAACATCGATTCGAATCCCCACGCTCCCACCTGGGAATTTTTAGTCACCGCCGAGTGGCTTAAGACTACCCACAGGCTGTCCAGAAGACCACCTATCATCCCGGATTCTAGAAGAAACCGTACAAGCGAATCAAAAATGAGTTCTAGGGGGCAGCATGAGCCAAGCATAACTAGCGCCACTGTAAAAATTCCCTGCGCCATGACGGGCTTGGGCCGACCACCAGGCCCCTGAAGAAAGCCTACCGGCGCTATAGGCTGAGATGTAAACAAAAAAAAGATACCTCATTTATCACATTTACCGACATACAAGGGGTGTAGGGTACCTCATTCATCACATTTACCGACATACAAGGGGTGTAGGGTATATCATTAATCACATTTAAAAAGATACAAGGGGTGCAGGTTATCTCATTTATCACATTTACCGACTTAAGGGGTGTAGGGTACCTTATTTATTACATTTACCGACATACAAGGGGTGTAGGGTACCTTATTTATCACATTTACAGACATACAACGGGTGTAGGGTACCTCATTCATCACATTTACCGGCATTCAATGGGTGTAGGGTATCTCATTAATCACATTTACCGAGATACAAGGGGTGCAGGTTATCTCATTTATCACATTTACCGACTTAAGGGGTGTAGGTTATCTCATTTATCACATTTACTGACATACAACGGGTGCAGGTTATCTCATTTTTCACATTTACCGACATACAAGGGGTGCAGGTTATCTCATCTATCACATTTACCGACATACAAGGGGTGGCGGTTATCTCATTTATCACATTTACCGACATACGAGGGGTGGAGGTTATCTCATTTATCACATTTACCGACATACGAGGGGTGGAGGTTATCTCATTTATCTCTCTCTCTCTGACATACTGTCGGATGGGCTCGCTACCCAACATCATATACATACAATCAACCAGTTATTCATTGTCGATCACATATGGCTTCATACAAGTTCCTCAAGTATCCCATTTATCACATTTACTAACATAAGGCCGTCACTGGTTATCTCAGTCCTGACATACACCAAGATTGATATGGTAAACTCAGTGTGGACCGGTTTTTCAGGACAGATTCTAAAACATACAGTCAACTCCAAATATTCTGTAAAACACCACGCCGGGCAAGGCCAGTGTCTGTGTCGATAAAGTCACAGGAGCGCGCCGGAAACTTCTCTTCAAATCCAGCTTTTTTGTAACAATTTCATATATTCATACCTGTCAAGTCCTTACGTTTTGCGTAAGTCTTACGTAATTCACGGTGATTTTCAAGCACGGCGTAAATTAAAAATCTTACGTCTCCGCTATGCATGAATATGATTGTTTTAAACATTTTTGAAATATATCGTACGCGCCATATTTGAATTCATGTGACACATTCATTCAAAAGAGGTTACTAAGTTCTTGGATGGAGGTGTGCTTAGCGTTAGTTTGGTGCCGTGGTCTGTGTGTGTATGAGCGCTGTTTCGCGAGACCTCCTTCCCTCGTCCTCTTGTCCATTGTCGTAACCATACCTGGTAGTCTATTATTTGTGTCGTCGGCAAATTTTCGATATTTTTACACGATCTTATCGTCAAGACACTACAGTAGCTTGACAAAAACAGAACAGGTCCCAACACCGACCCCTGGGACACCTCTGACGTCTCGCCAGTCAGATGATATACCATTCATAACAACTCCACTGTTTACGGTAGGTAGTCTTTGGGGCCACTTATGAATATTACCGGTTACGTACCGTGAGCTTGCAATTTACTAAGTAGGCGGAGGGGACTTGTCAAATGCTCGTCTGAAAGTCCAAATATACAATGTCTACTGATTGACTTTCATCGTACACATTAATAAAGATGTAGTTGAAGGTTCTCTCTCTCTCTTTTTTTTGAAAACCATCGAATCAGTTATCTTAAAAATAATGTGAATGATCGTCTCAAAATTTTGCACACGATTGACGTTAGACTGATCGGTCGATAATTACCTGCGTTGGGACTTGTCGCCTAAAGATAGGAGTCGTTAGCGAGTGTCATTTCCAGTGGTATTTTCCTGTGTTAAAGTCGACTTAAGGGGCTTGTTGATGCTGATCATCAATCAACCCTTTAGATAAATGCACAGTACTTCAGGTGTTCACTTTGCATCATATTTTCGATAATTTGTACTATATCACTTTCACATATCGCTAATACTGCCTACTTTCTCAAGGATGACATCAATATGTCTAGGGCTGTGTTTTATATATATTTTTTGTAAAACAGAGAGCAAAAATTATTCAATAGTTAGCGATTTCTTCATTTGTGGATTCGCCTTTACAGTTGCTATTGGGCCAATACTGAAGGAGGAGGAGCCTCACCTGACTACAACATATGAATTTCTCTCTCCTGGGGTAGGTCAACAATCGTCAAACCTCAAATTCTCACATCAATGGATCGATGGCAAATAAAGCGAACAGAATATTGGGCTTCATTAAATAAACTTTTATTCAAGAATAAAATGTTTATGTTTTGCCTCATGCAATAGCTTTAGTCAGACTTGGAATATGCGGTACAGTTTGGTCTCCCCACCATGCAAAGGACATTGCTAGGCAGTGTAAGATGCGTCGAGCAACAAAAGTATCCCTTCCCAAGTTTCGTCAGGTACCTATTCCACCCTTAAGGAAGGAGAAACGTCGCCTGGAGGAAAACTGATCGAATGCCCAGAGCAGGATTACATGGCGAAGTAGACAGAACAAATTTGTATATGATCGATGACACTTTGCGAACGAGGAACAATGGCATAAACACTGTAGAAATGTAGACAAGTAAATTCAGACTGCACAATTTTTCTTCACCAACGTTATAGAGAGTGGCGTTTTCCACCATCAGTGGTCCAGTGTAACACGATTTAAGACAAGCTGGATAGAGATAGAAATATTTCGCCTTGAACTTAATATTAATAGAGTAGAAAAGCAACGTTTTGGAGCCATCTGATTAATGTAAAATCACTTAGAGCTTAAGGACAGACCACCTAGTGCTGACCATCGAAGGAGGGATAGAAGAGAGAGTCTGATATGTAACTGCAATTCTCTCTCGCAATCACAGGAACACTCTTCCTTCAGGAGGCGTCGAGAACTGATCTTCACTCCCTCTCTCTTCCTCTCTTCTCTCTCCTTCTCTTCCCCTATCCCCTCTTCCTTCCTCTCCTATTGTCTCCCTTCCTTTCAATCCCTTCCCTGAGGAGCCATCTCTTTATTGATTTCCTTCTGTTTCTCTTCATGGTCTCAGCCTGAAATTGGTCACGTAAGCTGGAACAGGATGAGGGAGGAAGGAAGGAAGAGCCGAACAAAACAGTGAAAAAGAGAAGATGAACAGAGGTCTTCATGGACAAAGAGAAGGCTGAGGAAATGAAAGCATAGAAGAAATTGACGAGATTTGAGGAAAAGGCATACATATGAGACAAATATGAATAAGGAAATATCATCATAAAACAAAATCTGTATAGGTGATGGAAAGAGATGGTGATAGGGATCAGGGAAGAGGCGAGGAAGAGGAGGAGGAGGAGGAGGAGAGGAGAGGAAGCAAGAATTGATATATATATATATATATATATATATAATATATATACATATATATATATATATATATATATATATATATAGGAGGAGTAAAGAGGAAGAGGAAGGAGGAGGAGGAGGAGGAGGAGGGGAGGAAGACACAGGAAGAAGGAAAACGGATAAAGAGCAGCATAGGGCATATATATATATATATAGGAGGGGATATATATATATATATATATAGGATATAGAGAAAGAATAAAACTTAAGAGGAATATATAGGTCACAGAGGAGCCGAGTCGGGTCTTCTGGGATGTTATTTCTATATGCAGAAGCCTGCCAAACTATACTATATCATAAAACATATATATATATATATATATATATATATATATATATATATATATATATATATATATATATAATATGGAAAGTTCACACAACCCTAAGAAATATTTATTAGCACAGGTTGGTGTGAAAAGCCTGTAAACTATCACCAGGCTCATACCCATGGAAAGTCTAACAACCTCTAAGAAAGTCTTATCTGGTGTGTGCAAGCCTCGTCAAACTATCACTAGGCTCAAAAAACTAACCATGGTAAAGGAGTCTAACAGGTAGAAAGTCTTACCTGAGATGTGGTGTGCAAGCCTTTCTCATACTAGTTTGACTAGTTCATAAAGGTAACTATTTAGCAAAAAGAATTTGGAGATGGGACTACACTCTCTTACCAGTCTACCTATATACATAAACTTAAGCCTTGCGTTACACACTAGGCTCATAAAAATAAAGTACAAAAACCTCTAAGGAAATCTTACCTGGTTGTGCATGCCTCGTCAAAACTATCACTAGGTAAACTACATGCATGGAAAGTCTAATACAAGGTTTACAGGAAGTTTTATCTGATGTAATGAAGAGATGAGAAGACTATCACCAAGGCTCAAAATAAAATCACTGTTACGGGGATATACTAAACAACCTGTACCAAAGCCTCATCATTGATATGGCGTGTAAGATCCGTATCAGACGCTTGAGGCGGAACAGTTATTTATAAAGCCACAAAGGAGATTGGTGGTCTTTGCGATTGTTTCATGTGTGCAGAAGACTTGTCAAACTATCCCCAGGCTCAAGACTACCCGTGTGGAAATACTAACAAGCTCTACGAAAAGCCTTGTCAACAGGAGCCGGTGAGAAGGGGTGGCCCTGGCCCTTATATCTGGGCAGGATTGTCAGGTTCCTCCACAAGCATTTAGTAAATTTGTCATATAATAAATCATCATGACTCCTCCCTACTCTGTGGATGGTCCCGAAGGGCCTGAATTTAATAATGCATGTATCCGGGTCCATATATTAAAGACAGGATAAGGATAGCGAGGATGTTTATGAAGAAGGTGATAGCTGAGTGTTGTCAAAGAACAGGGATAGTTTGGAAGATTCACCCATGGATAGGTGAGAGAAACTGTGTTTTTGAGGCGTTGAAGGACACCAAGTCCTCTTGCCCCAATCGAATAATAAAGGTCTGTCGCTAGCTTCCTGTTGGTGTGGGCTTCTATTAAAAGAAGTTGAGTAATGCAGGGATCAGTCCAAGGACTTAAGAATGGATAGCAGTTTATCCTTTTTGGAAAGATCATTATTGAACAACAGAAAGATGGTCAGGACTCAACCCGCGGACTATGAATAGGTTTAGGGATATAATTGAGACCGTCTATACAGCAGAAATAGAACGGTATATATATATATATATATATACAGAGAGAAGGATATATATATATATATTTGAAAGACAGATCCAGAGACCAATAAAAGGCTTCTGATATGTCCACAACAAATAGCAAAGGTTTCACCAAAATTAAGAGAGGATTGACAAGAGTCAGTTAGGCGCATAGATCAAGTAGTAGAACGCCTTAGAGGACCCAAATTTCAGGGATGAGATAGAAGGTCAGAAGTGGAAAGGTGCTTGAATCTTCCAGTCTGATTGATTCAAAAGCTTTAGATAGACAAGAAAGAAAGTCTTCGCTATAGGATTTTCATTCTGTGGAACGGTTAACCTTCTTAGGTTAACTCTAAACCTCTAAGCCTCACCTTTCTTCCTTATTGAACACAGGTTTCTGAGGCTACTGACAGCAATCTCCTACTCTGTTCCTCCTACTATCTCTATCCTAAATTTCAATCCAAAGCTGATAAAACAGCCTACGTGCGTAACGACACTACTTGCTCTCGTGCCCACGACCTTGACCTCTTCTGAATTTTCCACCATCTGGCTAAGACTTCATTGTCATTCTATTACTAAATACATCTGTGCTGTTTATCTCTCACCTAACCCACCAACTATGTAAAATTCTTTGACTATTTGAATTCTAAGTGCGAGCACATCTTGACCCACTCTCCTTTCTTTGCTGAAATCTCCATCCTAGGAGATTTCAATGTTCACCACCAGCTTTGGCTTTCATCCTCTTTCACTGACCATCCTGGTGAACAAGCCTCACAACTTTGTTATCCTGAACGACCTAGAGCAGTTGTTCCAGCACCTCACGTATTCCAGACCGTCCTGGAGACCGGCCCAACATTCTAGACCTCTTCCTTGCCTCAAACCCTTCTGCTTATTCTGTCAAACTGTTCTTCCGTTGGAATCCTCCGATCACAATCTTATTTCTGCATCCTGTCCTATCGCTCTGCACACCTCTGGACCCACCGAAGAGGCGATGCTTCTGGCATTTTGCTTCAGCTCGATGGGACGACCTGAGATGTACTTTCCGATTTCCCGCGGAATGATTATTGCTTCCAGGATAGAGACCCTCTGTGTGTGCTCAGCGCATCACAGAGGTGATTGTCTCTGGAATGGAGGTACATTCTTCGTTCTTCTCTACTCCTCACGCAAAAAGCCTTTGGTTTAATCACACTTGTTCTCGTGCTGTCAATGATAGAGAGGTAGCTCACAAAAGGTACCAGAGCCTTCAACCTAATGCTAATTATGAACTTTACATTTCTGCCTGAAATCGTGCCAAATCTATTCTCCGACTAACCAAAAATTCTTTCATAAATAGAAAATGTCAAAACCTTGCTCTCTCTAACTCTTCCTGTGACTTCTGGCATCTAGCCAAAACATCTCCTCCAACTTCACTTCTTCATCTTTCCTCCACTCTCAGTCCTGACGGCAACACTGCCGTCTCATCTATCTCTAAGGCTGAACTCTTCTCTCAAACTTTTCTAAAACTCCACTTGGACGATTCTGGGCATATTCCTCCTACTCATCCCCCTCTGACTCCTTTATGCCTGTTATAAAGATTCTTCAAAATGATGTTTTCTATGCCCTCTGGCCTCAATCCTCAGAAGGCTTATGGACCTGATGGAGTGCCTCCTATTGTCCTTAAAACTGTGCCTCCGTGCTGTCACCCTGCCTGGTCAAACTCTTTCGCCTCTGCCTGTCAACATCTACCTTTCCTTCTTGCTGGAATTATGCCTGCATACAGCCTGTGCCTAAGAAGGGTGACCGCCCAATCCCTCAAACTACCGTCCTATAGCTTTACTTTCTTGTCAATCAAAGCTTTTGAATCAATCTCAACCGGAAGATTCAAAAGCACCCTTCCACTTCTGACCTTCTATCTGATCGCCAGTATGGGTTCCTGAGGCGTTCTACTGGTGATCTCCTAATTCTTAACTGTCTATTTGTAATCCTCTCTTAGGTGTTTCTGTGAAACTTTTTCTATTGCGCTGGACATATCAAAAGCTTTTGATAGGTCTGGCACAAATCTTGCTTTTTCAAACTACTCCTCCTACGGTTTCTATCCTTCTCTGTACCTTTTATCTCCAGTTTCCTTTCTGACCGTTCTATCTCTGCCGTGGTAGACGGTCACTGTTCTTCCCCTAAATCTATTAACAGTGGTGTCCCACAGGGTTCTGTCCTATCTCCCACTCTTTTCTTCATTGATGATCTTCTTTCCAAAACGAACTGTCCTATCCATTCCTACGCCGATGATTCCACTCTGCATTATTCAACTTCTTTAATAGAAGACCCACCCTTCAGGAACTTAACGACTCAAGGCTGAGACTGCAGAACGCTTAGCCTCAGACCTTACTATTATTTCCGATTGGGGGAAGAAGAACCTGGTGTCCTTCAACGCCTCAAAACACAGTTTCTCCACCTATCCACTCGACACAATCTTCCAAACAACTATCCCTATTCTTTGACAACACCCAGCTATCACCTTCCTCAACACTAAACATTCTTGGTCTATCCTTAACTCAAAATCTCAACTGAAACTTCATATCTCTTCTTTACTAAATCAGCTTCCTCGAGGCTGGGCGTTCTGTACCGTCTCCGCCAGTTCTTCTCCCTGCAATACTGATAGTCTCGATATTTCCACGCTGACTCGACTTTCTACTCATGCTCATCCCTATACTGTCCAAACCCCTTATGCAAGAGTTAACCAGCATCTTCACTCTTTCATCCCTCACGCTGGTAAACTCTGGAACACTCTTCCTTCATCTGTATTTCCTCCTGCCTACGACTTAAACTCTTTCAAGAGGAGGGTATCAGGAAACATCTCCTCCCGAAATTGAACTAGCTTTCGGACACCTCGTTGGATTCTTTTTTCTTTTTTAGGAGCAGTGAGTAGCGGGCTTTTTTTTTTTTATTAATTTTTGCTTTTTGTGTGCCCTTGAACTGTCTCCTTTGCTGTAAAAAAAAAAAAAAAAAAAAAATACTGCCGATCAGATAGAAGATCAGACGTGGATATATGTAGATGTTTATGAATCTTCCGGTTAAGGATAAATTCAAAAGCTTTAAAAAGACAGAAAAATAAAGCTATAGGACGGTAGTTTGAGGGATTGGAGTGGTCACCCTTCTTAGGCACAGGCTGTAAGTAGGCGTACTTCCAGCAGGAAGGAAAGGTAGATGTTGACAGGCAGAGACGAAAGAGTTTGACCAGGCAGGGTGTCAGCACGGAAGCACAGTTTTTAAGGACAATAGGAGGCACTCCAGCAGCCCCATAAGTCTTCTGAGAGTTGA
>NC_066527.1:11031351-11043851 GCF_024679095.1 Eriocheir sinensis
TGAATGGTTTGTGAATTGCTTTAAATGTGGCATCTACATACCATGTCTTGGCATATTTAAGTATTGACAACAAAAACGGGAGAAACATGATAACATGGCGAGCCTGTCCTAAATATACGAGTATGTCCTTTTGCACAAAACCGTCGGGAAGAGCATCCTCCACCCACTCGAATTTAAGGTCTCTTGGCTGTGCGGGGCGACGCTTCTGTCTGACTCTGTTGGTGGAATGGACAAGAGCAGACATCGATGGCAGATGTGTAAAAGGAACATCAACTGGCAGATGCTGTTGCAGTGCATCTTTCACAAGTGCTGTTCCCGATACAAATGGTTTCTCGAGTCCCTGTTGCCTCAGCTGTGCTTTTATCTTCCGTGCTGGTAGTTCACTGTCACTGGGATTACACACGTGTTGGTGGGCTCCTGTTCTGAACTGTTCTCCAGCCTGTGTTACTGAAGCCTTGCATTGGATAACCTTGTTGCGGACACAGCATCGCCACCTTTGTTCCCCGTTGCGGTTAACGTGTCCATCTTTTGCATAGCTGTAACCTCCCTCCCACTTCAACTAAAATATCTTTCCCTCTCTTTGAGCCTTGTATTACCACATCAAATCGTTTTTGTTCAAGCTGAGCAGTCTGCTCCTCAGGGGGTGAAATGGTCCTTTCTAGATTTGACTCATCCAAAATCGTAGGCTCATTAAAAGGCACAGCAAAGCATTCACTCAAATTGGTTACATCTGGAGTTTGAGGCTCACTAAAACTTATATCACCAAAATTAAGTGAGAAACTGCACTTCAACGACGATCCTAGGGGACTTGGAGGATCTATCACAGGGGATAGCTGTGGTGCTGTGACAGAACTTCTTGGAGAACTTGCAGTAATTGTTGTACTCGGCGTATAAGCAGAAGCATTGTCCTCTTCTGTGCAGCTGTCACATCGCCAGTCGATTTCCAGCTCCCCTTTAATTGCTTGGCGGTACTCGGTTCTGGTAATGTTTATCCCACAGGTTCTGTGTTGCCAGCAGAGGCAGGCAGGACACTCCAGCGCTTCTTGTTTGGGTCTGACCTCCTTGCCACATGCTATGCACGAAAATGAGCCTGCCATTGTGCGCTGCTGGACGTCAGTATTAACACTGCGAAGTTTTCCCATTTCTCAGGCTCGTCAACTTGTGTGACCAGCCTGAGAACTAGGAAAAAATGTGTGTTCGAGTGTTCGAAATCCGTAACTGATGCCTCATACCTTAAGCCTATATGCACATATTTTTAAGTAATTTTTTCCTACGTAAAATTTTGGTTGGATCGAGTTAAGTATCACTATTCCTATTGTACTGGTCATAAGTTAATATATTCGTAGATGGGTAAAAAAAAAAAAAAAATTCCATCACCCAGGAATTATTCATGCGTAAGGATGTAAAATAAATGGAAATGATAATGGTGGTAAGAAAGCTTATTAGTGATGTCTGCGAGGGAGGAGGAACGAAGCAGTGTTAAAAGAGACACTGGACAGGGTTAGTCCGCTTCCGAGTGAAAAGTAGCCCGCCCCGCGCATGACTTCTATTGTTACCCAGCGGCCGGGGTAAGAAGGCAGTAGCCAGGTGACCAGAGGTCAATCCGACCGTGACCTTCCCAGCATTAAGAGCAAGGAAGTCCGAGTCACTCCGCGCTCCGGTGGCTTATTGTTCGGTGTATGGATGTAGATCTGACCAGGGGCAGAAAGTAAAGCACTACGTTTACCAACGACGTTGACGAGATCCCATAACTGTGTGTAAGAAACAGAGAGAGAGTTTATGTGTATGCCCGCGAATAGGGTAGGCGGTGGCCGAAGTGGTAGCATACTGGGCCCACATTCACCGCGTGATGGACGACGCGGGTTCGAATCCCCACGCTACCACTCGGATTTTTCAGTCACCGCCGAGTGGCTTAAAACTACCCACATGCTGTCCTGAAGACCACCCATCAACCCGGACTCTAGAGGAAGCCGTCCAAGCGAATCAAGAACGAGTTCCGGGGGGCAGCATGAGCCAATGCAAGATGGCGCCACTATAAACACTCGCCTGCGCCAGAACGGGCTGGGCCGACCATCAGGCCCCACCTGGAAGAAGCCTTGGGCCGACCATCAGGCCCCACCAGGAAGATGCCTACCGGCGCAACAGGCAGCGACGTAAAAAAAAAAAAAAAAAAAAAAAAAAAGTGCGGGTATGGCAAGTCTTCCATAGTTACCCCTCCGGTCCACGTTTTCTTTTTAGTATACCTTGATCTATATTTAGATTTTGACCCTGCCTTCCCTACCTTCTTTGAAGGTAGGGAATAATTATATTGGTATAAAAATGAGTTTCTAAACGGTATCGGCGAACTGGCACACCGGCGAATCGTCCTGCTGGACGTTTCGCCGGTGAATGAAATAAAACGGTTCGCCGGTGTCGGCGGGTAAATGGTGACGCAGAAACAGGGGGTTGTCTTACAATTGAGCCTGCGCAGGTGGGGAAAGTGTGAGTGGGGTACGGTGGATGAAGCGGTGTGGGCAAACCAGTTTTCGCTGTCGGGCCTCACTGTGGAAGGTTCCCGGTAACTGTGTTGTATGTGGCCCGCGTGTGGTACAGGAATGGTGAGTACCCTAAAGCCCCTCGGGACTAAGTTGGCATGAATGGTTGTGTGGGTGTGTGACTGAAAGATCATCTGCCGAGAGTGGGCCACTCCCCTTGGTATGGAGGACATTGGTTAAAGTCTATCGATAGATAGATAGACATTCACAAACTTCACCCAAACCCTATCATCAAGATAACATTCAAGCTCAAGCAACACTAAAATGTACATAAACTGCGACATGCGTCGCCGCACAATAGCCTCCCACGTTCATTTAAAAGGGGGATGTAACATGTTAAATTTCTTATGTTCTAAGCGTATCTTCTCCCTTATTTACGGGCCGATTTCTTTCATTCAAAAAGCATTTTAATCAGAACGGATAGGAGATTAACGCTTGCTATCGTTTGTTTGTAAAATATGTTTTTATAAAGTTCGATTAAATAATAAAAACGAATTAGACAAATATTTTCCAAAAATCAAAATCAACTTCAAATAATAGTTTCGATAGCAAACCCTATTCCTTACACATACTTTCATAAGCTGCAGTAGGAGATATGTGTATAACAAGAAGTGCAACGGAGGAGATACTTTTT
Organism: Eriocheir sinensis; assembly: GCF_024679095.1. Classification (NCBI taxonomy): domain Eukaryota; kingdom Metazoa; phylum Arthropoda; class Malacostraca; order Decapoda; family Varunidae; genus Eriocheir; species Eriocheir sinensis. Next base: position 11,034,520 of record NC_066527.1, read on the forward strand.
AAAGTGCAAAATCATGGTTTTCAGATATCAAGCGATAAAGTTAAAATATTTTTTTTTATTTTACCTATTCCAACTAGGGACTTGAAATCCTCAGGATATATACATCAGGATATGAATAAAAAAGTAGACATGGTTTCCTTAAATGACTTTCATTGGATGTGTAAACAGGCTGCTTTGTTTACCGATTGGTACATCTTTTTTACGGGATCACAAATCCATATACTCGAATTTGAGTACTGTAGATCAAGGTCTAAGTAGGTCAGGTCTACCTATGCGCATATCGTCGATGACGTCACGGGGAGGGAACTCGCATTCTCTCGCGCGCGCTGTTCCTCTCCCATTTTCGTTCACAAATCAGCGGTAACTAGGTTATTTTCAAAGGAGGAAGTGTATCTCTCTCTCTCTCTCTCTCTCTCTCTCTCTCTCTCTCTCTCTCTCTCTCTCTCTCACTCACACCCGACCTCTGCTGAGAGAAGGACGTGACCTCGCCCCGCTGCGCTCCACAACCTCGCTTGCACGCGCTCCGCACCTTGTCAGCCTTGTGTTTTCGTCGTGCTCTTGGGATTGCGTTTGCTTTCACGTGCGTTTGTGTGTTCTCGCTTGTGGACTTTGTGTGTTGCCTGTGATTTCCCGACACGTGTTTGATGTGTGTTCGCTTGTGGTTTCTGCGAGTGTGTCTGCCTGTGGTTGCCTCTGTGATTTGTGTTTCCGGTGTTTTTGCGTGTGATCTGGCTGTTTCCGGGTGTTCTGCGTGGGTTTCAGAGTGATTCAAGTATGTTGTGTTTCCGGTGTTTTTGCGTGTGATTTGGCTGCTTCTAAGTGTACTGCGTGGGTTTCAGAGTGTTTTGAGTGTGCTGTTTTGTTTCCGGTGTTTTTGCGTGTGATCTGGTTGTTTCAGAGTGCTCTGCGTGGGTTTCAGAGTGTTTTGAGTGTGCTGTTGTGTTTCCGGTGTTTTTGCGAGTGACTTGAGGGTGTTTAGTCGTGCTTGTGCTTGGGTTTCTGAGTGTTTCACGTGTTCCGAGTGTGTTGTTGTGTTCCCGAGTGTTTCACGCGTGATTTGGGTGTGTCGACAACTCACCCTTTGAATTCCCTGAGGATTCAATCTGCTCCTCCTCACTACACCCTCTTTAAATCCCCTAGAGGATGAACACTTCCTACACCCCTTTCCCTCACCTCACCTAAGCCCCCCCCACCCTCGCTCACCTCACATCCCTTTTGCTCTTCCTCATCACCTAGAGTATTAGCCCATTCTAAGGCTCCCTCACCTCCACATATTTCTAAGCCCTCCCCCCCTCACTCACCTTACCTCACATCCTATTTACCCATCCCTTCACCCACCTTACCTCGCCTCTTTCTTAACCTTTCTTGTTCTCACACACCTCACTCACCTCACATCCCTTCCTACTCCTCCTCTCTCTCACTTTTCCTCCATTACTAAACTACCTCTCACACACCTCACCCCCTTTCCTAATCCCCTTCACTCTGTGTTTTTATCTCTTTCATTTCAGCTAAGATGGTGCCTAAGAAGTGTAGTACTTGTAACGGTAGCTTCTCAGCTCACTTTTTTACAGGGCGTTCTGCTGTCTGTCGACTGTGTCTCTCCAGGCAGCATCTCGAGGCAAGACTGCAGGAGCAGGAAGAGAAGATGGAAGAAGGCCAGAATAAAATAATAGAGCTTTCTCTCACCAGGCAGCATCTCGAGACAAGACTGCAGGAGCAAGAAGAGAAGATGGAAGCAGGTCAGAATAAAATAATAGAGCTTTCTCGCACTGTTGCCTCCTTGCAGGAATTCATCCAGGCTAACGTTGCTGTGGTGCCAAACCCTTCTCCAACCGCCCCCTTGCCCTCAGCGGTACCGTCGACACCAGCGGACAACACCACGCAACGAGAGGATGTTAGTGGCACCGCCCATGATGGCTTCACCGTCGTGAATATAGGAGCCAAACCAGCCAGACAAGCGATTTATCCTGTTCATTGCTTCAACAGGTTTGCCATTCTGGAGGAGGAGGACGAGCAGGAGAGCACCTTCCTGGTGGGTGACTCCATGATTCGCCAGCAGGTCATTGAGTTCTGCGGCAGAGTTCCTCGTCGAAGACGGAACTATTGCTATCCTGGTGCTGGGATCGACGATATAACTGCTGCTCTTGAGGAGATCTCCCCCCAGGCTACTAATGATTCACTGTTTGTTATTCACACAGGTACGAACGACGTCACCACGACCCGGTCTGAGGAACTCCTGGAGAAGTACCGTAGGCTCATCCAGCAGTATAAGTCTAAATCCCCTAACATTTTGATTTCAGGAGTTCTACCACGGACTTGGGCGGAGAGCGACTTTTTCAGAAAGGCCTTCAGCCTAAACAACCGCTTACAGACTCTTTGTAGGGAGCTTGACGTGGAGTTCTTCAACGCATGGGACAATTTCTATGGACAAAGTGAGCTCTTCCACAGGGACGGATTGTACCTTTCTCCCATCGGGGCAGCCAGATTCGGAAGGCTCCTCAACGACGCAGTACGTGTCATCCGAGCAAAAAACGAGTCACAGCCACGTCCTTCCACCCCGCCCGTGTAAATAGACGCCGTGCATCGCAACAAACCAGTAACCGTGATCCCGCAAGTACCACCACCTTTATTACCAAGCCTCTAGATAACTTAAAAATCCTTAGATTCAATGCGCGTAGCCTTAGAAACAAATTTGATGAACTGAGATGTCTTGCTCTAACTGAAACTTTTGACATAATTGCTATAACCGAAACATTTATCGACACCACAAATATTGATTTAAGTTCCGAATACAACATAGATGGCTACAGACTCTTCAACAAAGATCGTGTAAACCGTAGAGGCGGTGGCGTCGCCCTTTATGTCAAAAGCTATTTGCAACCCACTGACAAAACACCGGGAAACAGTAACGTTGAACATTTGTGCGTGCGAGTAAACATTGCAAAAGTCAATTTAAATATATCTGTCACCTATAGACCTCCCGGGCAATCACTCGATGACGACCTTGAAATGAACAGCGTCTTAAGGCAGTCACTTAATAACAACGACTCACTGATATTAGGAGCCTTTAACCTCCCCCATATCGACTGGGCGACGCTGTCAGGTACAGAAGGCGAGTCACATAGAATGATCGAATTTCTAGAAGAAAATTATCTAAGCCAAATGGTTTCTGAGCCAACTCGACAAAATAATATACTTGACCTTGTAATAACGACCCAAGATAACGTAGTCAGTAGTGTCACGGTAGAACACCTCGGTTCTTGCGATCATAAATTAATGCGCGTCGACATTAGAGCTCAATCATCAGTGACTGAAAATAAAGTAAAGGTGCCATATTTCAAAAGAGCTAACTTCGTAGAAATCCGACAAAAACTAACAGAAATACAACTGTCAGATGACGGCAACGTAGATGAAGCCTGGCTAAGCCTTAAAAATCACTTACTCACTCAGCAGAACACATTCGTCCCCTTGTGCGAGAAGCGAAGTAACACTAATAAAAGCCCACCGTGGTTTAATAGCGAAATTAAACAATCAGTCAATGAGAGAAAATTGTTTTACAGGTTAAAGAAAGAACAAAGCACGCCCGAAAACATTAGACTTTATAATGATGCCAGGCGACGAGTAAAAAGACTAGTAGGTCAGGCAAAGTGTAGATATGAAGAAAATATTGCAGCCAACTGTAAAAATAATCCGAAATCTTTCTTCAGTTACATAAACAACAGAAAGGCGATCAAAAGTGGTATTGGACCTTTAACAAACAGCGACGGTGCACTAGTGACTGACAGCCAACACATTGCAAACCTCTTAAACAATTACTTTTCCTAGGTGTTTAATACTAACAGTCTTCCTCTCGCTACCACCAACACCAGTACTATTGTAAATCTCGAACATGCATTGCCTAATTTTGAAATAACAACCGATGAAGTCCTTAAAGCTCTCCATTCACTTAAAACAAATAAAAGTCCCGGACTCGACAAAGTATATCCTATACTGCTTAAAGAAACAAAGAGCGAAATACTCTCCTCCCTCACTACCGTATTCAATATGTCCTTGCGACAAGGCATCGTCCCTTCGGATTGGAAAAAGGCTAACGTGACACCGATTTTTAAGAAAGGAGACAAAAAAATACCAGGTAACTACCGACCCATTAGTCTAACTTCAATTGTAGGTAAGCTACTCGAGAACATAATTAGAGACAAAATTGTGAGTTACCTCGAAAGCCACTCATTAATTGGGGATTCACAACATGGCTTCCGTAACAAAAGATCCTGCCTGTCAAACCTACTGACATTTTATAACGATCTCTTCTCAATTTATGACGTAACCAAATCAGTGGACGTAGTCTATCTTGATTTCCAGAAACCGTTTGATAAAGTCCCACATCATAAATTACTTTATAAATTAAAGCAAATAGGCATTGGCGGTCAAGTAAACCAATGGATCGCGAATTGGTTGAGCAACCGACAACAAAGAGTTGTGATTGACGGATTTAACTCAGAGTGGGTGCCGGTCTAGTGGCGTCCCTCAGGGCTCGGTTCTTGGCACAGTGCTCTTCATTATTTACATCAACGACGTGGATGTTGGACTCAATAATCGCATTAGTAAATTTGCAGACGACACAAAGATTGGTAACTCGGTTCTCACTGACGAAGACAGGCAAAGCCTCCAAGAGGATTTGCACAAAATTTCAGCTTGGTCGGATAAATGGGAGATGCCCTTTAACGTAGACAAGTGCCAGGTCCTTCAAGTTGGAACAAAAAATAAGAAGATCGATTACGAAATACGCGGCATTAAACTCACAAGCGTTCAATGCGTTAAGGACCTGGGGATTAAAATCGCGTCAAACCTCAAATTCTCACAGCAATGCATCGATGCAGCAAATAAAGCGAACAGAATGTTGGGCTTCATTAAAAGAAACTTTTTATTCAAGAATAAAGATGTAATACTTCCGCTCTACAATAGTTTAGTCAGACCCCACTTGGAATATGCGGTACAGTTTTGGTCTCCCCACCATGCAAAGGACATTGCTAAACTAGGTGTTCAGCGTCGAGCAACAAAAATGATCCCTTCCTTGCGCAACAAACCCTACGAAGAAAGGCTTTCCACCCTTAACATGTTCTCTCTTGAGAAACGTCGCCTCCGAGGAAAACTGATCGCATGTTTTAAAATACTTAATGGTTTCACGAATGTAGACAGAACAAAATTGTTTATGATCGATGACACTTTGCGAACGAGGAACAATGGCACAAAACTCAAATGTAGACAAGTAAATTCAGACTGCACCAAATTTTTCTTCACCAACGTTGTAGTGCGAGAATGGAATAAGCTTCCACCATCAGTGGTCTAGTGTAACACGATTGACTCCTTTAAAAACAAGCTCGACCGTCACTTCCTTGAACTTAATATTAACTAGAGTAGAAAAGCAACGTTTTGGAGCCATCTGATTAATGTAAAATCACTTAGGTTTAAGGACAGACCACCTAGTCTGGACCATGGGGTCTGTGTGGTCTGATTGTCTATGTAAATATATGTACATCTCTCTCTCTCTCTCTCTCTCTCTCTCTCTCTCTCTCTCTCTCTCTCTCTCTCTCTCTCTCTCTCTCTCTCTCTCTCTCTCACTCCTCCGCACGCAATCTTTTAACTGCTCTCGCTCCTCCCCCCCCTCTCTCTCTCTCTCTCTCTCTCTCTCTCTCTCTCTCTCTCTCTGTGTGTGTGTGTGTATGTGTGTGTGTGTGTGTGTGGTGTGTGTGTGTGTACACACTCCAGGCTCGACGACACCCAGGCTGCCAGCATCAGCATCCGCGCACTCCCTGATGCTCGCACCGTGCCCCTACACTCTCTATCCCTCCTTAGCGCCCCCATCCACGCAGAGGGCCTCCCCGACGCTCTCGAAGACTACACAATCCAGCAAGAGGATAAAACGTGTGGACGGCATCGGTAGCCACCTTGCCTTCTTCCTCCGCTCCCGATACTCTGTTGTCCCTCGCTGCACCTACCTAATGCGCACGGCCCCCACCTAATTTGCCCCTGAAAACCTCCGCCGAATAGACGACATCATACGCACGGCCATCTCCAGCATTTGCAACATCGATCTCCCTGAAGACAGCTGGATTCAAGCGTCTCTGCCCACTCGCCTGGGCGGGATCGGCATCAGGCGTATGGAAGACGTTGCCCTACCCGCCTTCATCTCCTCCATGAGTGCCACGCAGGAGCTTGTCGGACGAATAACCGCTCAAACGACGACGGCCCGACGCTCCTTGCCCCAGCCCTCACAGCCTTTACCGATCTCATCCGGCCACAAGACGCCCAGGATTTCTCCGTAGAGTCGCCACTTCAGCAACGCCAGCTGAACGAAGCCGCCTCTCGCAATCGCCTCGAGGAATGCGACCAGGTACATCGCGCCCGCCTGCTTGCTGCTGCCGAACCACACAGCGGAGCATGGTTAGATGTTCTCCCCGTGGAGAAGCTCGGCCTTCTCCCTGATGAAGCCGTTCGGGTAGGCGTTGCCCTGAGGCTCGGCATTCCCGTGTGCTTACCACACATATGCAAATGTGGCACTATGGCGGACAGCATAGGTAACCATCAGCTATCCTGCCCCAGAGACCCAGGCCGCCTCCCAAGACACGCAGCCATCAACGATATCATAAGGCGCGGCCTGGCAGCTGCAAGAGTGCCGGCGCTCCTCGAGCCACGGGGCCTCGACCGCGGTGACGGTCGGCGGCCAGACGGCATCACCATCACACCGTTCAGCAACGGAAGGTCGCTGGTCTGGGACGCCACCTGCTCAAACACCTTCAATTCCACCCAAGTCACCGCCTGTGCCGTAACCCCTGGAGCCGCCGCCCGTGCTGCTGAGCAACGGAAGCTTGCGCGCTACTCCACACTTGTCCAGTGATACCGCTCCTAACCCCTCGCAGTGGAGACGACCAGCGTGCTGGGACCCGCGGTCTCCAAGTTCCTGACAGAGCTTGGACGTCGTATCACAGCACAGACGGGAGAGAAGAGGGAAACCTGCTGGCTCAGACTACGTGTCAGCCTTGCTGTCGTACGCGGCAACGCTGCCGCGCAACGAACCCGTGATGGGGCCTTCTTTGTAAACATAATATAGAATATTAAATTTCCTTCGACACACACACACACACACACACACACACTTATATATACACACACACACAGAGAGAGAGAGAGAGAGAGAGAGAGAGAGAGAGAGAGGCGGGAGCGAGAGTAGTCAAAGACAAGTGTGCGGAGAACATAGCGTTTGATTGATGATTTGCCGATTCGCTCTGCTGTTTTTATACGCTGTGTTACATCACGAGTCACGACTCACGAGGAGGTTGGGGAGGATACGCTGAATGGAACGAATTTTGGTCCGCCAAGTCCGTCGATCTTACTTCGATCTTGCTGTACATATTATTCGCGCACTTCCTTTGCGTTGTCTGCCAAGCGTCTGTTGTGACTGCCCTGTAAACCTGGCATCGCTGCAATTTGTTCATTATTAGATGTCACATCTTCTCTGGTGATATAACTGTTTCCTTTAGTTTTGTGAAGGAAGTTGTGCAAAACGCAACATGCCACCACTACCTGATTCCATGTTTCCAACTTCATATTTATTGGCACATTAAACATGTGAAAACGTGAACACAGAATACCAAAGACGTTCTCCATTACCCTTCTTGCTCTAGACAACTTGTAATTGAATATTTTGCGGTCGTGGTTGATATTTTTTTGGGGGAAAGGGTTTCATGAAATCCTTACGGAGAGCAAAAGCTTCGTCTCCAATGAAAACGAAAGGAAAGGTAGTGGAGGAGTCCCTTAGGGCTCTGGGTGCAGGAATTTTTAACTTGTTCACACATAACATCTGACAGAATACGGCGTTTTCTATCGCACCCCCATCTGATAGGCGTTCATCCATGCCAAAATCACACATTATAAAGTCGTATTTGACATTCATAAGAGCCATTAATATCAAACTGTGGAACCCCTTATAATTATAGAAATAAGAGCCACTGTCTGCTGGTGGTACGATAGCAACATGTTTGCCATTTTTTTTTTTTTTTTTACAGCAAAGGAGACAGCTCAAGGGCACAAAAAAGTAAACATTAATAAAAAAAAAAGCCCGCTACTCGCTGCTCCTAAAAAGAATCCAAAGAGGTGGCCGAAAGATAAGTCAGTTTCGGGAGGAGGTGTCATGATACCCTCCTCTTGAAAGAGTTCAAGTCGTAGGCAGGAGGAAATACAGATGAATGAAGATTGTTCCAGAGTTTACCAGCGTGAGGGATGAAAGAGTGAAGATGCTGGTTAACTCTTGCATAAGGGGTTTGGACAGTATAGGGATGAGCATGAGTACAAAGTCGAGTGCAGCGGGGCCGCGAGGGGGAGGCATGCAGTTAGCAAGTTCAGAAGAGCAGTCAGCGTGGAAATATCGATAGAAGATAGAAAGAGAGGCAACATTGCGGCGGAATTTAAGAGTAGAAGACTATCAGTATGAGGAGGAGAGCTGATGAGACGAAGAGCCTTTGCCTCCACTCTGTCCAGAAGAGCTGTGTGGTGGAGCCCCCCACATGAGATGCATACTCCATACGAGGGCGGACAAGGCCCCTGTATATGGACAGCAACTGTGCAGGGGAGAAGAACTGGCGGAGACGGTACAGAACGCCCAGCCTCGACGAAGCTGATTTAGTAAGAGATGAGATATGAAGTTTCCAGTTGAGATTTTGAGTTAAGGATAGACCGAGGATGTTTAGTGTTGAGGAAGGTGATAGCTGGGTGTTGTCAAAGAATGGGGATAGTTGTTTGGAAGATTGTGTCAGTGGATGGGTGGAGAAACTGTGTTTTTGAGGCGTTGAAGGACACCAGGTTCTTCTTGCCCCAATCGGAAATAATAGTAAGGTCTGAGGCTAAGCGTTCTGCAGCCTCCAGCCTTGAGTCGTTAAGTTCCTGAAGGGTGGGTCTTCTATTAAAAGAAGTTGAATAATGCAGAGTGGAATCATCGGCGTAGGAATGGATAGGACAGTTCGTTTTGGAAAGAAGATCATCAATGAACAACAGAAAAAGAGTGGGAGATAGGACAGAACCCTGTGGGACACCACTGTTAATAGATTTAGGGGAAGAACAGTGACCGTCTACCACGGCAGAAATAGATTGTGGTGGTGGTGGTGGTGATGGTGGTACGTGACAGTGGTGGTGGTGGTGGTGGTACGTGATAGTGGTGGTGGTACGTGATAGTGGTGGTAGTGGTGGTGGTACGTGATAGTGGTTGTGGTGATGGTGGTACGTGATAGTGGTGGTGGTGGTGGTGGTGGTACGTGATAGTGGTGGTGGTGGTGATGGTG
>NC_066527.1:11046351-11110040 GCF_024679095.1 Eriocheir sinensis
TCGATTTATGTTTTACACTATTGATTCGGTACCAGTACTTAAGTGTTCACGAGCGTTATCGTTGTTTAGATAAATGAGTGCGATGCTAGGTGTTACAGGCGCGTAAATTTGAAAACGTCGGAGCTTATAGGGTTAAGTGACGTACGTTAATTTACGTTAAGCATTTTGCGTTCAGTTAATTATGTTAATTATATGAATACTGATAATAAAATGCAGTATCTATTATGATTATCATTTACCACGATGCCTACATGCCATTAATATAACGCACGCAATATATAGATAGATCAAATTTATATGCACATTATTAACAATTACTTTACCCACCTTCATAATTTATTATACTCTGTAAAGCCTGTATTATGGCCCTGCATGTCTCTGGTATAATCTTACCCAAAGATTGTGCTGATATAAGGGTAGTAAATTTCAAGGCCTCATAGGAGCGACCAGTGGCGAGGAAGCTGAGAGTAGCCAACAATTTATCATGTGGGGAGATGGACTTCCGCATCCACGTGTCTTGTTTTCTTATGAGTGGAGACACCAAAGACAATAACTTCAAGTAAGTTTCCTCATCCATCTTAAGGTAACTGAACCTCCAGGCTCTATTCTTAGTTCATTGAGTTGAGCGTCGTGCGATTGTTCATTTCTCTTCATGAGAAACTGTTTCGCCTACTTTCGTTTCTTTCTCTTTGGTTTCCCCAATTCTTCGACAACGTAAACTACAGCAGCAGATCCTATCGCCAGGACTGTTAAGTCTTGTAGAGAAGAGGCCATATCCGCTTCCTACAGTGTCAGGGCAAAACTGAGGTTGGCCGGATGCGGGGGTGCCGGAATTGTCTGTGGGTGACACTTTTTTGACCTTATGGCCGGAGTTGGGACTGAGGGCCGTATTACAAGTCAAACCCAAGAAGTTTCGAATTCCTACAAAGGTCGATCTCGGGGCCGTACTACATGTCCAATCCGAGAAGTTTCGGGTATCTACAGTTCGGGATATATAACTCTGTAGGGACCCGAAACGTCTCGGATTAGACTTGTAATACGGCCCCTAAACCGATCTTTGTAGAGACCCGAAACTTCTCGGGTTTGACTTGTAACACGGCCCTGAGCCGGAGCCGGCGGCCGGAATGTGTATGAGGGCCTTTACTCATGGCACTTTTGATAGTTGTAATAGTTATTTTTTTTTATCAACACGTGGATGAAGGTTGTGAACAGTATAACTTGTGAGTAATTGATGAATAGAAGATCAATTTCTATGTTATATTTATATCTATATATTTTTTTACAGGATTCAGAAATGGACAAACAAATGTTTAATGGACAAGGGATTACTTCCCATCGGTTCTTGAGGGACGCTGCACTTTTCACTGAAGATTTGGAAGATGATGATATTGTCATTGCTGGCCCAGTAGCTGGTGGTGACGGGAGTGACATTGAACATCTAGATGACGATAACTTAGTAGAGGAAAATACGATGCCACAAGATGTTGCAAGTGAAGTTGATGTATTTTATGGGGAGCCATCAGAAAATTGCAGTGCAATAAGTAAGAAACAGAAAAGAGATCACCCAAAATGGAAGGGTAGCCATATTACTCCTCAACCAGACCTAATCCATGACAAAAAGGAAGGTGCAAAACTGCTATTACAAGAAAAAAATCCCAGAACTTGCTGGAGTGTCTGAGTGGTCTGTTTTTGAAAAGTATTTCAGAACATGCTTATCCATCTTGTTGATGAGACAAATATGTATGCTAATAGAGATTGCAACATCCCTAGTTTCAAATTAACACCAGAAGAAATGTACAACTTCCTTTGATTATTGCTGCTTTCTGGTTATAACCTTCGCACAAGCGAAAAGGATTACTTGAGTAAGGCTGGATTCACACGAGCCACTTTTTAGTGGTCAGTGGCCGCCACAAAATAATGGTCAAAATAGAACACACACATCTCTATGGGTGCATGCACACGGGCCACTTTTTTGTGGTCACCACAAAACAGTGGCGAGTTGTGGCGGGCGGAGCCATTTTCCGACCACGCCACTGTGGCCGGCCACAGTGGCCAGCGATAGATACCGTTGTTTCAAATGGCAGCGTGCACATGAGCCACTATCGGTGACCACCACCTTGCCACCCGCCGCTTTCCCTCTGTCTTGACACTTGAACACCTGAATTTTAACTGTCATAATGATGTATAAGTATGACCTTCACGCATAACTTGTGTTCAGGATATAATGGATAAGCTCTTATATGCTTTCAGAACTAATGTTTCATTTCGTTTCACAGTTTTGCATATTAATTGATTCTGGTATGGATTTATTACTGAATGTGGTAGTTTTATTTACACGGAATTAGAAAGGGGAAACTGTTATGTAACCGCAAAGACTGCTGAATTATGTTAATAAATTACATATAATGTGACTTAGTATCCTTCATGTTCAGTCTTATATTTAAATTACCGCAAGTCTCTCTTCTACTGGCACACACTTCCTCATGTTGATGTCCTGCCGTGTTATACGTGGACCAATTATTGTTATAAGATGATTAAACCTATCCTGTGACCGCCTGAAGTAGTAAAAATATTATCGTGTTCTTTTAACTCTGTAAATAATGTGTGGAATGCTACACGCAGTAGTCTGTTGCTAAATATATATGGGGTGAACCCATGGCAGTACTTTCTTCAGCGCTTTTTGCCAAGAGAGCACAGACAGCTGCTGCCTCTACAAGATCCATAACGCCACGTGCTGATCTCATTAGTGGCTGCCACCGAGTGGCTCGTGTGCATGGTGTTGAAATTATCAACACCGTGGCTAAGATCTGGAGGTGAACGGAGGGTAGAGAAAGGGCTGGTGGCGGCTTGGTCTCTTCTTCTTGGGGGTTTTATGGGGCTAGTTAGGCTGTGGGCGGCTTGGTCTCGCTCTTCTAGCTGAATCGTGTTTATTTTCAACGACAGGAGCTTGTACAGACAAAACCCGAGAAAGGCAAATATATACCTATCGCAGTTCAACTAAGAATACAAAACTTGGTTTACAGAAACTAAATGAAATTAATTATAATAAAGGAAAATAATGGATTCAGTAATTTCAGCTTAAACTTCTGGATTTATAAAAATATGTGGAGGAGTAATTAAAGAAACTGTACTTTCATGGGAAACTTAAATAACTTCTTCAATAACTTCAACATACTCCCCACCACAGGAGTCTAGCACTCCTATTACATAATTATGACAACTGTATTCCTGAGTATAAGGCATCAACCTTAAATTATTCATACATATCACTTACGAAATACAATTCACAGCCTCAGAAACTAGTCCGTCAACTTGAACTTCAACTGAAGTTACAAGTCAAGTTTTCTAGGAACTTTAACAGACCTACCAGAGCGAGTACGAGTTTCAGCAGCTGTCTCAGGAAGTGGACTAGAATCTGAGGACTCCTGGACAGCTGCATCAACTTCAGGTAAATCTTGGACAGTCTCATTAACATCAGTATACTCATGGCTAGATACTTCAAAGTTATGTAACTTCTGAACTGCCCTATTTAGTACTCCTCTGGAAGTCTTCACATTTACACTTCTGAGAACACCATCCTAACCAGGGAAAATATCTACAACCAAACCCAGGGGCCATTGTAGCCTTGGAATGTTGTCCTCCTTCACCAGGACTAAGTCACCTTTTTTAATACTGCATTTTGAAGTGAAACCCTTAACAACTGGGGGCAAATTGGAAATATAATCTGAGCTCCACCTCTTCCAAAATTTGTCTAAAGTCTGGTTTCTCAAATGTTCTCTATTCCTCAGATCTTGAGGGGAAATACAGGAAGGTTTGCGGTCCAACTCAGAGTGAGTACTAGCATTTCTGCCAATGAGGAAATGTGAGGGAGATAAAGGCGGAACACTATTAGGTTCATCCCCGACACAAGTGAGAGGTCTTGAGTTTACACATGCTTCTATTTCATGTAGTACAGTCTCTAGTTCACTTCTGGAAATATACTTAACACTTAAAGTTTTCCTCATGGCAGGCTTGACAGATCTTATCAGACGTTCCCACCATCCTCCACACCATGGAGAACGGGGGACTATAAACTTCCAGTGTGGAGATATGTGACCATAAACCTTATGTATTTGCCCACTGCAAGCAACAAAAGTTTTGGCATTATCTGAGTACATCACTGAAGATAGCCCTCTCCGTGCAATGAAACTGCGTAGGGCAAGCATGCAATCCTCAACACTCATAGAGTCAGTGAGCTCTAAATGTATAGCTCTGACAACAGCACAGGTGAACAGTAAAATGTAAAATTTCTTAGACGGGAAATCAGAGCAAAACAGAGGGCCAGCAAAATCCAGGCCAGTCACTGTAAATGGTGGAGCAGCTTTAACTCTCAGTTCTGGTAGTGGGGCTTCTGGCTGGCTACAAGCTCTGGAGTCATGTCTCTGGCATCTTACATATTCCTTGATCACAGTCTTAGCAATTCTTCTAATTCCTATAATCCAGAAACTTTCTCTCAAGGTAGATACAATGGTAGAAACATCTGCATGTTTGAGAAACAGATGGTGAAACTTGATCAGTAGCTTTGCTAGGTGACATTGTGGAATTATTATTGGATGTTTACAGTCAAAGCTCAATTCAGCATTTTCCAGCCTACCTCTGATTCTCAATAAACCTTTATCATCTAGAAAGGGATCTAGATTAATCAACTTTGACCCCTTAGGAAGAGGCTTGTCACTTAGCAGAGCCTTAATCTCATGAGGAAACATATCTCTCTGTACATGATAAAACATCTTTACCTTAGCATCATCCAAATCCTTGGCTGAAAGTAGACCAGAAATCTTATTATCAGGTGTTATACAATTATGTGTATACCTCAACACCCAAGCAACAACACGCTGAGCTTTACTAAAGTCACCCCACCTCTAGAAACTAAATCAGCTGGATTCTCATGTCCAGGGCAGTGATGCCAAGAACTTGATGGAGTTAAGCTTTGAATTTCTGTGACTCTGTTTGCAACAAACATTTTCCACTTCACAGGGTCACCCTTGATCCAAGCTAGAGTTATCTGTGAATAAGTCCAGCAAAATACCTTGGCATTCATGTTTAGATGGAGGGCATGCTTCACAAAGCTTACTAATCTAGCACACAATAAAGCCCCCATCAGCTCCAATCTGGGCAGAGTTATGGTCTTAATAGGTGCCACTCTAGACTTTGAAGTGACTAATGCAACTCTGTAGGCACCATCTGGTAGGCAGGTACGGATATATACACAGGCACCGTAACCTTTCTCTGAAGCATCTCCAAAGGCATGAAGCTCTACATCAGTAAGGCTATTCCATTTAAGAAAAGGAAAATAACATCTGTCCATCTTCCAATCCCTGAGAGATGCTGCACTCAGGACCCATCTTTCAAATTTATGCTTCACATCCTGAGGCAATTTATCATCCCACTGAAGACCCAGCCTCCAAATACCTTGAAAAAGTATTTTGCCAAACATCACAAAGGGATTGATAAGACCTAGAGGGTCAAAGATCTTGGCAATCAAGCTCAGCATGCTTCTTTTGGTATATGTCAACTCAGTCTGGGTGTTCAATTCTAATCCTTCAAAAGAAAACTCATCAGAAGTGTTACACCACTGTAGGCCTAACACTTTAGTACCTTCTTCTCCATGTACTTGATCAACTTTATCCTGAAACATGGAAGTTACTAATTTACTGTTTGCAACCCACTTAGTCAGAGGCATGCCAGCATGTGCCAAAACCTCACAAACCTCTCTAAATTTGCAGGCAGCTTCCTCCACACTGTCAGCACCGCTCAGCCAGTTATCTACATACATATTCTCTTTCAGTTCTTGTATTACTTCAGTACTTGGATACTTCTCTAAATGATGTTTTATTGTGGCATTCAATAGAAATGGGCTGGCAGTGTTTCCAAAGGGAACCCGCAAGAATCTCATGTACTTAATCTCATCCTCATCTCTCAACAAGAAACGGTGTACATCTCTGTCTCGTCTTTTCACACACAACTGTAGAAAGGCCTTGGTAACATCAGCAGTAAGAGCAAGAGGCCATCTTCTAAACCTGATCATCACTTCTACTAAATCTGGGTTGAGTGAAGGACCCTTCAAGAGACAATCATTCAGTGAAATTCCATTATACCCACTGGCTGAAGCATCAAAGACAGGTCTCACCTTGGTACTGTTACTAGTTTCTTTAACCACAGGGCGGTGAGGCATATAAAAGGTAGGATTCTCACAGACTATCTCATTACTAGGAATTTCCTCAACAATACCTTCTTGCACATAGTCCTCAAAAACCTTGTAATATGCAGTTTTCAACTCAACATCTTTATCTAGTTTGGCATGTAACTTATCTAGTCTCTTCATAGCAAGTTTCTCATTGTTGAGTAGGGCACTTTTCAAGGAGTCACTTTTCCAAGGTAATGACACTTCATATCTGCCTTTAGCATATGAAACATTCTGTGAAAACTCTTGCAAGGCAACATCTGACTCAAACTTATGATTTGATTCCTTGGACTGTATCCCTATAGTTCATAGCTGGGCACGATAACAGAAAACCTTATTCCCGATAACCGATAACTGATAATGGAAAACCTTATCAGTGATAACTGATATTCGTTAACTGGAGACACAAATCTAGGCGATAATCGATAACCGATACCCGATATAAATCCACAATTCCGATACTCGCTAGCGATAAGTCCGATAGGCGAAAACGATACTATATTGATATTTCAAATAAAAAATCTTAGATGAATTCAAATTTTCATTATCTGTATTTTAGAAAACTTACAAAACCTGAAAACCACACTTTGACACGTACCTATGGACGGTAATACTAGAAACGCCGGAACTGGTGTTGTGTTATTTGGCGTCCCCACCGTCAAAAGCTGGTGCTTTTGTTTGCAAACACTGGTCTCTCGTGAACTGCGCATGCTCAGACCAGCAAGCGTAGATCTGTACAGGCTCACAAAGCTTTTTAACCGTAATTAAGTGTTGCTGGAAGGCTGAATCAGACATACAGTACCACTACCACCATCCCCGCTGTTTCTAGAACGACACTCTGTACGAGTTGTATTTATATGTACAGAGTGTCGTTCTTGAAACAGCGAGGATGGTGGTACTATTTGTCTGATTTAGCCTTCCAGCAACTCTTAATATGTTAAAAAGCTTTGTGAGACTGTACAGGGCTACGCTTACTGGTCTGAACATGCGCAGTTCACGAGAGACCAGTGTTTGTAAACAAAAGCGCCAGGTTTTGACGATAGGACACCAAATAACACAACACCGGGTGCCTTCAGTACCATGGCATGCTCACAAACGAATATGGAATATCAAATTTGAGGCAGTGAATAAACATTTTGGGGGCAAAGTTAAGTGATTTTTCTCTTTGATATATTGATTTTTGAGTCTAACATAAAAAAAATAACCAAGTGTATTAATGTTGATGATCTAAGTATGAAAACTCTTTACCGAGGATATTTCATACCCCAAAGTTTTTTTCAAACAACACAGGGCGCCCGGTCCACGCATGCGCAGTAGGGAGGAGACAACGTTTTTTTTTTTTTTGTTTTTTTTGAGAGGTGGAAAAAGTAGCGATTATCGCTGGTTTGGTCACAAAAGTAACGAAGATACCGATATATATTTAAATAAGTAGCGGATGGTCGATAACTCGATTTTGTTATCAGCGATAAAGTATCGCGATAACTTATCGCGATAACGCCCAGCTATGCTATAGTCTCCAAGTCCCAAAACTTGCTTACATCATAATCAGACACTTTAGAAATACATAACATCTGTGGAGAGGTTACTGGTACCTTAGAACTAGTGTCAGCATTCCAAGCCCCTGACAATACCCAGCCAAACAATGATCTCTGGGCCACTACGCCTCCCACTTGCACAGGCTCATTAGACATTATGTATTTCCAGTAAGCATCCTGACCCACTAGTATATCTATATCCATATAGGAATCACTCTGATAGTCATCTGCAAGAGGCACAGGAAATTTGCATAGTATACCTACAGGCACAGTGGTATGCCAACTAAGGGTTGGCATATCACTGGAATCTCTACAGCTGTTAACTTGTGTGGTGCCTCACCGCAATCAAGAACCTTCAGATCAAACAGGTTGCACTGCTTTATATTAGAGGAATTATTACCTTCAAATACTGAATAAGAAATGGGTTTGCTGGAGTTCCATGTGGGTTTGCATTTCTTAACAAGTCTACTACTGACATTTGTCCTACTAGAGCCACTATCAAACAACAATTTGGCCCTATGAAGAACACCATTTGCTCCTGCAACTCTCACCTGAGCAGTTTGCAGTATAGTACATGTCTCCTTATTAACTGATATATTAGACAAGGAAATTCCAGCAAAATTGGTAGCCTGACTCTTACTTGTTTCTCCATTACTATGATCAGCAGCAAGTTCTTGAGTTGTCTTTACTGACTCATTTCTTACAGGTTCACTTTTACTAGTACCTATCTTGACACCACAAATGAGATGGTGGTGATAACCTCTACATTTCTGACACTTGGCTGAGCATCCTCTAACAATGTGTCCTTTGCCTAAGAATTTGAAACACATTCCAGCAGTCTTAATTCTTTCAACGCGTTCTTTACCATAAAGTCTCTGGGTCTCAAAGCATCTCTCGGAAGCATGTTTCTTGTTGCAAAACCCGCAAAGGAGCTTCTCACCTTCCGAAGATGTGTGTAATGCAGCCGCGGATGATACCTTTCCCTTAGGCTCCCGCGTCTGCCAATTCTTCTTCTCTTCAGGGGAAGACAGACTCTCCCTCTTACCCGCGGTGACGTCCTTGAAAGCCTCTGACTTCTCGATGCTCTCAATTTCTTGTCGTATAAACGTCAGAAGCCAGTCGAGGTCACTCTCATGTCCAGCACCCTTGCGAGCCCACTCCAGACGAATCTCATTGGGCAGACGGGACAGGATAATGGGAGTTAGGAAGATTTCACACTGCTTGCCTGACACACCTAGGGCCTCTAAATTTCTGATGTGTGTCAGTATCTCACCTCTGAGACTCCAAAGTTGAGTCACATACTTGGGTCCCTTGGCCTTCCCAGGGACATGGCCACTCAAAAGGGACTGTACATGGGCAAATATAATTCTCTTAGGCCTGTTATATCTCTCCTTCAGTAGATCACAAGCAATACTGTAATTAGCACTAGTATGTGAGAGACCTTGAACTACTGATTTAGCTTCTCCTTCTAACAAAGACACCAGATAAGTAAACTTGCTTATAACTGGAATCTCTGTGTGAGAGCTCTATGTGAGAGCTGAACTGATCCCAGAAAGACTGCCATTCTGTAACATCTCCTTTAAACTTTGGCAGTTCAAGCTTGGGTAACTTTACTTCAGGTGGCTTGCCAGTTGTAGTACTCCCAACAGAACCTAATTCAATCTGACTGGCCTTCATTAGTTCTTGTAACTTCTCATTTGCACGTAGCCAATTCTCTTGACTGGCACGTCTGTAGCTGTCAGCTTCATCTATGCACTGATCTAGATCACCGTCGTCTACTAGAAATTCAAGTTCAGCCTGTCTCTCATCTAAAGTGCTTAATCTACTGTCAAAGGTCTCTATGGCACTTCTCAACTCAAATTCACTGATGCTGGGTTTGTCTAGTAAGTCCTTTAAGGCTGTGGACTGTCTGGTAACCCAGCCTCGAGCAGCCGCCCTTTGTTGCTTCTTCCTTCCCTTCCCCCATTCTGACAGGTTATCTTAGCCACGATTACTCACAGGAAAGTCTTGAAGGCTCCACTTCCCGGGTCTGGGCACCAAATGTTGAAATTATCAACACCGTGGCTAAGATCTGGAGGTGAACGGAGGGTAGAGAAAGGGCTGGTGGCGGCTTGGTCTCGCTCTTCTTGCTGAATCGTGTTTATTTTCAACGACAGGAACTTGTACAGACAAAACCCGAGAAAGGCAAACATATACCTATCTCAGTTCAACTAAGAATACAAAACTTGATTTACAGAAACTAAATGAAATTAATTATAATAAAGGAAAATAATGGATTCAGTAATTTCAGCTTAAACTTCTGGATTTATAAAAATATGTGGCGGAGTAATTAAAGAAACTGTACTTTCATGGGAAACTTAAATAACTTCTTCACTAACTTCAACACATGGTGCACCTACCCACCACTTTTCGTGGCGACCATTTTTTGTGGTCGCCACTTTTTGTGGCGGCCACTGACCACTAAAAGTGACTCGTGTGAACTCAGCCTAAGTCTCCTGACCTCTCCTGTCAGATTTTTGCTGAAACTGTGAGTCGCAATCGTTTTCAGCAGATAAAACAAGTACACCATGCAGCTGATAATCAGTCCCTTGGTTCAGAGAAAATGGCAAATATCAACCCTCTCTCTGAAATTCTATAGCAGTCGTTACTGATGTTTGGTATTCTTCATGAAGACCTATGCGTATTATGCACCATACAGGTGCCCTGCGCATTATTATCCAGATCCAGATCCAGATCCAGATCCAGACCTCAGCATGGATGAGTCTATGGTTCCTTATTTTGGAAAACATTCATGCAAACAGTTCTTAAGAGGTAAGCCTTTCAGGTTTGGCTTGAAATACTGGGTGATTACTAGCTCTACTGGAATGCCATACAATATTACAATATATGAAGGAAAGGCTTTAGGGAAAAACAAAGATATTCCGCTGAGTAAACGTGTTGTTATGGATTGCCTTAAGGTAGAAGCCTACCTCTCATCATGTTTTCTTTGATCATTTCTTTACATCATTTGACTTACTTTCAGATTTGAAATCACTTGGCTATAGAGCTACAGGTAAAATCATGTAAAACCGCACAAAAGGGTATGATGTGAAAAGTGTAATGTGATGAAAAAAGGGGAAAGAGGTTCATATGCCTAAAAATCAAGTGGAGATGTTGAGATAGTTAAATGGAATGACAATTCAGTGGCAACTCTGTGCAGTAATGCCGTTGGAGTTGAACCGGCTGCACAGGTAAAACGATGGGCAAAAAGGAAAGGACCTGCAATGATCTCACAGTCACACGTTGTTGCACGATACAACACTGGAATGAGTGATATCATGGACAGATCACTGGCAGATTACAGGCCAGCAATCAGAGGAAAGAAATGGTACTGGTCTGTCCTTCTAAATGCAGTAAGCATTGCAGTGGTTTACAGATGGAAGGGTTATCAGCTGTGCACAAATGATCAAGTAAAACAAGAATTTCACCGAAGCTTGGTTACAGTAATGGTAAAACAGTCACAGCCAAGGTTACGAGCCGAATAATTACCAGGTTCTTCCTATTCTGTCCCTGTAGAAGTCAGAACTGACAACCGAATTCACTACCATCAGAGTTGTCCAGTAAGACGCTGCACTGTAGGCAAGAAGAATTGTAGAATTCAATGCACGAAATGCAACAAATCAATGCACTTGAACAACTGCTTTCAAATCTACCATGAGAAGCAGCTGTCTGATACCATAACAGTAGCAAACATTTCCTTTGACATGAGGTAGTATTTTGTTTCCATCCATGTGTATCCTCATTTTTGTAAATGATAAGTTTTGCTAAAATACTATAATACACTCTTTTGAAAAATAAAGTTAAAGGATAAAATCATGATTACAATGTGAATGTGATTTTTTTTTTGTGAATAATAAACTTATAATTTCATTATTCTATTTATTTTTCCTCTGCCTTATATTATTACCAGGTCAATTAAGTAATTCGACTAGGAAATTACAGTGATATGTGCTTCAACGAGAGCCATATATACTAGATTTGCCGAAAAAAAAATACAGAGAAAGGCTGTGCAAATATGCGTGCAGCACAAGAAAGCCTCACCAGTGGCACTTATTCCAATGACTCCATATGTAGTCATGAAAATGTTGACGTACTGAAGCAATATATCATCGAAATATGATAATATATTCCTAAATATGACTAATGAGAGCAACATAATCAAATATGAATGATTTATGAAAATATTAATAAAGCACCTTGGGTTTTGCTGGGTCAACATATTGTAGAGAAAACAATAATATTGTTATGCCAGAATTATTACTTGGGTTCCGTGTCGCCGTCATAAGACTCCGTGGGAGGGAGATATGTAAACACTTTGCACAACTTCTGTAGTTTAATATTCTTCCTTAGTAGTACACTTCACTCTTGACTCTTCACTGGCCACTAGCTTACTATGACTCGGACTGGGGCTCTCTCGCCCTCTTCTCCTATATATATCCAGAACAGTACAGTCTAGAATGTTACAGTATATTTTAGATCATACATGAACATGTAGCAAAAATATATGCGAGTTGGCAACACTTCCCGCCTGGCGACTGGCCGCTCCCCGCGGGGCGCGGACGGCTCGCCTTGCTCCCCGCCCCCCTGCTCGCTACTCCCGGAGCCTTCTAGAGACACATGGACGCCGGGGGAAGCTTCCAGCTCAACACTATCCCCCCCTCATAATTGTGATCGTCCCGATCACACACTTAACTATATACAAACATAAGAGAATTAATCAAAAACATAATAATCGTCGTATCGCTGTGGACGCCTGCGTTGTCTCTGTCTTCTGTTCGGTGCTTCCTGCGCGTCTGTCTCCTGGTGCGCCTCGTCGTCGTCCGCTTCTTGGGCCCCGGCGTACTAAGGGGGGGGCGGGGGGTCCCTCCGCCCAGGTGACATCGGAGGGGGTGCCATCCGTTTAATGATAATCAGTGGGGGTGCTAAAGGGCTGAGGGGGGCCCAGGGGGGTGTCATGATGAAGATCGCACCAATTGGCCTGAAAAAGGTGGCTGGCAATTTTTTTTTTTTTTCAGTTTTTCAGTGGCTGTCCCTAAATATTCTACTCCTGAATATTATAAAAAATATACGGAATAATATAAAAATAAAAAATTAAGGCAGGCATTGAAACAATAAAAAAAAAAAAAAAAATAAAAAAAATAGCGTACGTGTATAGATACGCAGAGCACTGCAATGGAGGCAATGGTCATGGCACTCACGTCATGGTGCACCACGCGCAGACTGGTTTGCCATGGACACTCGGCTGTTGAAAGCGTGCCTCAAAGCATGTAATCATTTAGAAGGTATTGGAGTCATACATCATAGGGGTTAATCATGTTACACATAAGGGCTGGCTGTGCGGGGCTGTGGGGGGGTTGGCTGTGGCGTGGCGTGGGCGAGGGCTGGCTGGGGTCTTGCTGCTGCACCGGCGTGGTTGTTGCGTATAACGCAATGGTTCTTGATTAGATGCCTTTACTTTTTTTTTTTTAACAGGGAAAGTGGTTGGACTTAAAAGGAAGCTGTCAGGAAAGGAGAAAAAATTTTTTGTTTTTTTTTTTTTTTTTTTTTTTTTTTTTCGAAAGGACTTTCAGGAATTTGCGGACAGTAGTGGTAGTGTTTCTTTAGATCACATACAAGAGAATGACAGATGAAGTGAGGGCAGTTTATGTTTGTGGTCGTTTAGATTTTTTTGCTTTTTGAAGCAGGTGACAAGATTGAGAGAAATGACAGCTGATATAAACCTTTGCATACAACAGTAAAGGGCTGTACGGTGGGCGGAGGATGCGGTTTACACAGTCTGACTGCATAAGTATGCAGGGCATTTCATCAAGTTTTTTTAATCTGCAGCAATTTTTAAAATGTGACGGTGGCTTTCAAGTTTAAGTAGTGGCAGATGATAAAGAATTGTCAATTGCCTGAAAGAAAATAGACGCAGAGCCACAGTTGACGCGCATCCTGGTTTCGAGCGAGGAAAAGAAACACTGGTGTTATTGTCTGGGTGAGTGGGATTTTGAAAGAAGAACGCCGAAAGCGGAAAGCTACTCCGCACCTACTGCTGAAGCACGCGTGAAAGACCACCAAGGAGAAAGGAAAAGCAGCTGAGGACTGAGGTGAGTGAGGACTGAACATTTTGGCTCCATCAAACTAGGACGTAGCAGCCACAGCACTAAACCTTAGGTGGATTGAAGGCCCACATAAAAAGACCGAGAAGCATAAGAAAGTGACAGCAGCAAAAAATTAGGTGGATATTCATCCACCTAAATTTATTTTTGTACTGGAATTAACTACATTAGTTTGGCAAAGCAAAATTTACATAAAGGATCCACAAACCAAAATATTACCTTCTTGCAGTATTCTAAATAAAAACTGCACATGCGTGAAAACATCTGATGTTTTGACAATGTTTATATCCATCATAATATATATTATTTTTTTACGTCTTAAGTTAGATTACGCAATTTGTCAGTAACTCCATGTGCATATGTGCACGCAATGCTGTGTGGTTAAACCTGCTAGGCTGAGTCTCTCCTATGCTGGTGCCTGTAATGCATCATTATATGGTTATCACATTACTTTATTAGTTGCTTTTGGCTTCTCATTAACGTTGCCTGGCTTTCAGTAACACGTTACTTAAATCATATTATCCTGCTGATTTAACCTGCTCCTGGCGCTGCTATGTGATACCCCAGATTTGTATTTACTGGACTTTATTGAATATTACATAGTGGGTGAAGAATTATAGAAGTAATGTTTTAAAGTATAGTTACCCCCTCACTCTTTTGATAACTTTCATTAATAAATTATTCTAATTTATTTTAACGTGGACACAAATACACACACGTTGAGCAGTGTGAGTGCCCACACACGTACACACACACACACACACACACACACACACATGTTGAGCAGTGGCTCAGACACAGCACAACTTTCTAATTTCTAAACACTTTGACACATTATTTTATCCTCCTGCCCACACACACAATGTCACACACCCACACACACAGGGTGTCCCTGGAACATCTGCCGAAACTGGGAGGTTATCTCCCTCGGCTGAAGGGTCCAGAAGGCCTATGTCGTCGTCGACCTCCTCTCGGTCCTGGACGTCCCTTGCGTTTTCGTCGGCTGCTGGGTGTCTGTAGTTGTTCCAGATGTAGTTTCCCGGACCGTGGTACCTCCATAGGCGGTTGACTTGGACAACTTTCGGCTTGGTCCTTTCCGTTCTCCGGATTCGGCAAGTCACGTCGGAGAGGCGTTCTAGCACAGTATAAGGGCCTTCCCAGGGGCTCTGTAACTTCGAAGATTGTCCTTTCTTCCTCTGCGGGTTGTAAAGCCAGACTTGGTCTCCTTCCTTGTAGTCAACGTGGCTTGCCCTCATATTGTAACCGCGCTTCATGGCCTCCCCGGAGAACTTCAAGGCACCACGGACTTGATGGTGCACCTCTTCCAGCCGTGCGGATGGTGAAAGTTGCACCGTACCGGTAAGCATGGAAAAAGTCAAGGCACTTGACTACTGCCAGGAGTTCTTTCCGGGTCACGCAATAGTTTTTCTCGGCTGGGGTGAGCTTCTTGCTGAAGTAGGCCACAACCCGTTCCATGTCGGCACATGCCTAGGACAGCACTTCACCAATCCCCTCATCACTGGCATCACAATCCAGTATAAAAGGCTTAGAGAGGTCTGGGTAGGTGAGTACGGGCGAGCTGATGAGGGCCTCCTTGAGCTTCTCAAAGGCAACCTGAGTTTCCGCTGTCCACTCAAACTTGCGCCCCTTCTTCGTCAGGAGGTGCAGTGGTGCAGCAATCGTAGCGAAGCCTTTTACAAACCTGCGGTAGTATGAGCACAACCCGAGGAAGCTTCGCAGCTCCTTCACGTTGGTGGGTGTCGGCCAGTCCCTTACCGCAGCCACCTTTTCAGGATCAGTGCGTACTCCAGCCTCGCTCACGATGTGTCCCAAGTATTGGACATCCTTTTGGAATAGGCAGCATTTCTTCGGGCTCAGCTTAAGGTGTGCAGCTCTAAACCGGGCGAAAACCTCTGATAGCCTTTCCATCTGCTCGAAGGTCTGGCCAAAGGCAATCACGTCGTCGAGGTAGATGAGTGCCGTCTTCCAGTGAAGTCCCTCCAGCACCCTCTCCATCAGCCGCTCGAACGTGGCCGGCGCGTTGCAGAGGCCAAAGGGCATAACCTTAAACTGCCACAGGCCTTGACCGTAGGAGAAGGCTGTTTCTCTTTGTCCTGCTCCGCCATTTTGACTTGGTGATACCCAGACTTCATATCCAGTGTTGAAAACCACTTGGAGCCCACCAAAGCGTCAAGCGTGTCGTCGATCCGTGGGAGTGGGTATGAATCCTTGATGGTGAGATCGTTGAGGGCTCGGTAGTCCACGCAGCACCTGAGGGAACCGTCCTTTTTCCTGACGAGTACTACAGCAGACGCCATGGGCTGCTGGACCGCTCGATTAACCCCTGTTGCCGGAGATCATCCATCACCTCATCCATCTCCTTGCGACGGGCTGGTGCCATCCTTCGAGGAGCTTGCTTCACTGGGCGGTGGCTACCTGTGTCGATGTGGTGCTCTACCAGGTCCGTACACCCCAAGTCCTGGTCTCCTGTGGAAAACACATCTGCATTCCTCACGAGAAGCTCCCTGAGCTGTTCCACTTGGGGCTCCTCTGGACACTTAGAGCTCCTGTCAAACAGGTCGTTCAGGTAGTCTGGCAGCTCCTCCTGGGGCTTCGTCAGGGTTCTCCTGCAGACACAGGTTCTCGGTTCCTGGTCGATCTCTTGGCACAACCCCACCATGGTCCCTTGTTCTATTTTCTTTGGGCTGAAGGAGACATTGGCCACGACGACAGGCACTTCCGCTGCAGCAGGGTCTACCAAAGTACTGCCTACAATCACCCCGTTTTCTACCGGGCATCGACTTCCAATCTCTACCACACACAGACTAGCCGGGGGGGCACCCGTAATTTGACAGGGTAACAGCATCTCCGACCTCGGAGGAATAATGGTGGTACGCTTGACCGTCACTGGCAGGTCTTCCTTGTTCACAGTCGTCAGTGGCACCCTTCCTCCTCCTACAGTGAGCTGCTTAGCGCGGAAGTCCAGCTCGCACCTGTGGGAGACAAGATAATCCATACCTAGGATGCAGGGGTCGTCCATGTCAGCCACGTAGACAGAGATGAACTCTTCCTTTCCTCCGAGCTCAAACTTCACGTCCACTGGGCCTCTAAGCTCTGCGTAGTGTCCTGTGACTCCGCACAGGGGATGCGGCGTCTTAGGAAACCGACGATGACTCACCACGTCAGGCTGCACCAATGTGCGTTCCGAGCCTGTGTCGACGACCACAGGCCACAACACTCCGTCAACCTTGCCCTCCACTTGGCAGCTTGTCAAGGTGGTTCTCCTGCACACTGATATCTTCGGGGCATGTACAGGACAGACTGGTCGTTGCCCCCGTGAACCAGTCCTCCTTAGTTTCCCGAGTGGTGGTCCCTCGCCGGGGGCACATTTTTCCGACACTCATTCTTCCAGTGCCCCTTTTCTCCACAGGTCCAGCACTTAGGTCCTTCCCTGGGCTTCTTCTTAGCGCCACCTTCATATTCCTTCTTCCTTTTATAGCATTCGTTCTCCTTGTGCCCAACCTTCTCGCAGTACCAGCACGTTCCTTGGAACCTGTCTGTGTCGCTGACAGCGCCCTTTCGTGCCCTAAAGCCAGAAGTCGAGTCGTCCCTGATGCTTGACAAGCTAGACCTAACAAAGGACTCAAACTCCATGGCACGTGCCAGAGCTTCCTGCACTGATGTTGGCTTAGCTTGGTTCACTTGTATCTTCAGCTGAGGGCTGTCCAGGGCATCGATGAATTGATCACGCAGCAAAACCGTCAGCAGGTCAGGGGTGGCACCTGGGTATGCCTTGTGCGCCATGCTCTCAAGGTCCTGAGCGAGTTCCTGAAGAGACTCGCCGCGCCTCCTGTTGCGGGTTCTGAACCTAACCCTGAAGAGCTCGTTCTGGTGCTTGGTCCCAGATCGTTGCTCCAGCGCCTGTGCCAGCCCGCTGTAGCTGCCCTTTGTCGCATTGTCGAGCTGAGCAAGGACCTCCAGCGCCGCCCCTTTCAGGCTAGTGGCCAGCTGTACCGCGCACTCTTGGTCATCCCATCCGTTCCGAGCTGCCAACAGCTCAAACTGAGCGCGGTAAGCCTCCCAGGAGACCTTACCATCAAACTCCTGAGGCTTCTTTCTAACAGGCGAACCCAGCAGACTCATGGGGCTGGCAGAACTTCTTGCGGGGATAAACTCAGGCGAAACAGGGCTCAAACTACCCCGGACTTGCGTAGGAGAGGCATCTTGGGTACAACTAGCCCCTGCAGGCACTGGCTGTCCGTTTCCAGCTAAGCAGTCTTCAAGGGCCTTCACTCTGTCACTTACTTCTAATATTTCTTTGTGTGTCGTCTCCCGTACCACCTCCATCTCTTGTTGAAGATTTGTGTGTTCTTTCTCCACTTCTGTCAGGCGTTGTCCCAAGTTCGTGGTCACATCAGTCATTTCTCTTCGCACTGACTCACTTCCATCTTGTACTGCTTTTAGCTGTAGCTGTAATCCTGTGAAGCGATCTTCTAGCTGTTCTTTGAGTTCTTGGAGTGTTCCTTCTTGTTGTTGCTGTGCTCTTTCTTGTTTCTCCCCCTGTAGTCTCAAGGCTTCCAAAAGTTCAGTCAACATGTCGTCCCTCTGGGCAGCTTGGGAACGAGTCTCCATGGCGAAAAAACAAATGGCTACACTCCTGACACCAGTGTTATGCCGGACGTATTACTTGGGTTCCGTGTCGCCGTCACAAGACTCCGTGGGAGGGAGATATGTAAACACTTTGCACAACTTCTGTAGTTTAATATTCTTCCTTAGTAGTACACTTCACTCTTGACTCTGCACTGGCCACTAGCTTACTATGACTCGGACTGGGGCTCTCTCGCCCTCTTCTCCTATATATATCCAGAACAGTACAGTCTAGAATGTTACAGTATATTTTAGATCATACAAGAACATGTAGCAAAAATATATGCGAGTTGGCAACACTTTCCGCCTGGCGACTGGCCGCTCCCCGCGGGGCGCGGACGGCTCGCCTTGCTCCCCGCCCCCCTGCTCGCTCCTCCCGGAGCCTTCTAGAGGCACATGGACGCCGAGGGAAGCTTCCAGCACAACAATGTCATTGAAGAATTAGTGCAAACACGGAGATAGGCTATTAGGATTGAAGTAAAAAGTGTGTGTGTGTGTGTGTGTGTGTGTGTGTGTGTGTGTGTGTGATCAGGAGTAGGCTATCAATAGTTTATGAAGGAACAATAATCATTAACCTGTTGTTATGCTGGGTTAGGGGCAGGTCTATCTGAATGAGAAATGCAGCATCCTCAACCTCCCCCGAGCTGTCATTCCCCCGCTTTCTCTTTCTCTTCTGTCCATGCTTCTTTCTTTGGGTAACCGGGGGTTAACCCCCCAGGGGTCCTGCGTCCCTGCCCTATGGCGAGCAGTCAGGCCAGCCCCTGATCTGGGGCCATACTTATAAAGAAATTGTGTGTTTGACGTAAGTATCGCCATAACTAGGTGAAAAAGTTGTGGCTCTCACCATAAGATTCAGATTGCATCGCTACCAACCACGGCGAGGTACCTTATCAGCTCAGTTCTTTTATATCAATACTTAGGCTAAATAATACCGTAAAATGGATAAAACTATTTACTAAAAATACACTACATCCGTTATATAATTGTTGTAGAAGGTAATGGTGAGATTTTTAAACATAATGGCATTGTTTATGTCGGCCCCGTTGAAACCAAAGATTTAATTATGGCAGAAGGTTTTCTGGGCTCTTCAGCTCGACGCGGCGATTTCTTCCCCTCTCTCCGCCGAGCAGAGGAGGAGGAAAGATAACTGGGCTCAGGAAGAAATGTTCTTCCTGGCCCAGTTATACCAAGAGCATAAGGCAGACTTTAGTGTCTGCATTGCCCTGGGAAAGGCGGCTGCCTGGATGGCGATCATCGAACGCCTGACGGAGCCCGTGGCAGGACCACCAAGGACTGCCAAAAGAAGTAGCAGTCAATGCTATCAACGGCGAAGAGGAATATCTCCGCCCATAAGCAAGCCTTCACTGCCACATTTAAGAAATGTTTCTGATGTTTCACGACAAAATTATTAGTCAAACACTACACTATGGTACTTCCACTTTAGAAAAAAGCAGTGGCAGGTAAAAGGTAAGACATATACAACTTTATCTAGATGAGTTCTGGCCGCGCAGCCAGAGCGAGTGGACGTGTTGAACTTCTTCTCCCTGAGCCGGCTACTTCTGAGCTGAGCACAAGCCCCGACTGGTGGGAGCAGTGTACCCACTGCTACCCGCCATGGCTTCCCTATCAGGGGGGCCGCCTGCACCCAACGCCTGCACCGGAGACGAGCAGGGGAAGGACGCAGAGATGGAGGAGGTCTCGTCAGACCCCGAGGGCCTCCCCCAAAACAAGAGGCAGCGGACGACGTCATCGTCGTCAACACCGATAGAGACCCAGGAGAACCTGGGCCCCAAGGCTGCCTCTCTCCCCAGCCCCCCACCGTACACCAGCGCCTCCTTCCTGCTCCGGGCCAAGTCTGGGGCCCAGGTTTTCAATAACCCCAAGAAGGTTGCCCACGCCCTCAGCTCCTCTCCTATAGGCAAGTATGTCTTGGAGGGGGAGCTGCGCTCCCTGGGAAACGGCTCAGCACTAGTCGTTCAGGTATATGAGCACAACCTCCTAAAGGTGCCAGACCTCACCAAGCCTTCCTTCCAACTGGGTGAATGGGATGTCACCAGCCGCAGGGCCGAAAAGGACGATGACTCCTACCAATATGCCAGGGTGGGCCCACTGGGGGATGAAACCACCATGGAGGACATCCAGTCGGCCTTCAGGATCCTAGACGGTGCTGGAGGTGAGTGCGTAGAACTTGCCTGGATCCCGCCACACTTCCTGTCAAGGACCACCACAGGCAAGTGGATCCGCATGAAAGTGCGAGGGGAGCTCCCGAAGAAGATCTCCATCTCTGGGCTAGTATACTGGCCGCGGCCCTTTCTCCTCTCCCTACTACGATGCCCAGGGTGTATGAAGGTAGGCCACAGCATCTTTACCTGCAGGTCAGCAACACGGTGTGCCCGGTGCAGTGGCCCCCACCCTTCCAAGCAGGGAGACATCGCCTGCACCCGCCCATATCACTGCTTCCAGTGTGGCGGACCACATGGCCCCAGATCCAACAGGTGCCCCTACAACCTAGAGGCCCAGCAGCTCCACACCAGGCTGATGGGGGAGGGGCGGGCACTCCATGAGGTAAACAAACAGCTGCGAGAGCACCAGGGGTGGGTTTCATCATAGTGCTCTCCCA
The DNA here is from genome assembly GCF_024679095.1 of Eriocheir sinensis. NCBI lineage: Eukaryota > Metazoa > Arthropoda > Malacostraca > Decapoda > Varunidae > Eriocheir > Eriocheir sinensis. The sequence continues at coordinate 11,067,517 of NC_066527.1, forward strand.
AGCGTGGTGACGTCACGCACAGTTGGGAGAATTTCTTGGGCGTGTTTCATCACCGCGCCACAAGCACTTCCAAGTAGGATTGGGGGCGGTCTTGGGAGTAACCAGCGTTGCCAATCTTCCGCGTCGCTTTGACGTCTAATATGTCTTCAATTAACCTAAATTACACTTCTTATATATAATTATGGAATTATAAATATAAACAATTGATATTTAGTTGAAATACAGCGATAGTATCTTCATTGTAAGGAATATGTGCACGTATTTTTTTTCTGTCTGCATCTTCAACGGCACCACGGTGTAAACAAACATTTAGTGAGTCGTGAGTAGACCCTGGCCACCTCGCCACCATGGCCCGCAGCTTGTACTGTGCATCAAATAACACTTGCACATTGATGCTGTGGTAGTTCTTGCGGTTGACGTACACTTCTTCGTGCTCATGTGGGGCCACTATTCTTACGTGGGTGCCATCAACAGCACCCACCACACCGGGAAAACCAGCAATTTCGGCAAACTCCGCCTTCATTCTCTGCTGCTCCCCCCGGTTTAAAAAGAAGCCCATGAACCGCCTCATATTCTCTTGTGTCACGAGAGCATCCACGGTCTGGGTGATGATTCTGCTGACTGTGGCCCGGGAAACTCCAAAGTCATCTGCGCTGCACTGCTGCATTTTCTCGGTGGCGAGGTATCGCAGAGTCAACGCCACTTTCAGCTCCGCTGTGACCGCACGGCTCCTCTGTCCTGTTGCCAATCACGTGTCGCACCAAGTCAGTGACGAACAACAGGCCAGCACGATCCACCCTGTACCTCTTCTTGAACTCGGTGTCATCGTACTCGTTAACCCTCTCGCGCACGATGACGCGTTTCGCGTCATCAAAGTAAAAGGTCCTGGCGCACGATGACGCGAAACGCGTCATAAAAGTAAAAAAAATGATTAAAAATTAAATTTTCGGTGAAAGTGCGTAAAATTTGGAGTGTCATTTGTTGGGATAAGTTTCTTAGAGGTAACATATGGCAACCTTTCTAAGGAACGTAAATGAGGAACGTGGAGCGATTTTTAGTTGTTAGCCTACTCTGACGGGAGAGGAAAAAATACAGTTTTCTTGGTGTAACTCAGGAACTAATAGGCGTACGAAGATTTTGAGGATACCATAAGAATCCTCACTAAATTCCGCTTCGAAACATATATTCGGCTAAAAAAGTTGGCCCACAAAATTTCGAGATAGCAAGTGGGGAAGAGTTGGTACTTAGGATTTATTGTCTACAATACTCTATACGGAGACTTGAAACGAGTGTCTATTGTTTATATATATTTTTCCTCTATTTTTATTTGCGCATGTTCTAGTATCTTACTGTGCGCGAGAGGGTTAAAGATGTCCCTTCTCGGGCGAAAATTCCTTGGTCGGTGCTGGCGGGGTTGTTCACGGGCTGCCATGTTTACAGTCTGACGCTTGGAACCTTCCTTGGGAGCGCTTGGGAGACCCCGCACGGCCTCCCAAGGCGGCGAGCGAGATAGGCAGAGTTCCAAGGCTTGGGAGCTTTCGTGAAACATGCCCAAGGTTTCTCGCACGCTTGGGACTCCTTGAGCACACTTCCAAGCCCCACCCTACCCCTCGACCAGCGTCACCGCCACCACAACCTACACGTCTTCCTGCAAGACTAGTCCATGAGGGCCTCACTTTCGCCGGCATTACCACCAGTAACAGGTATGCCGCCCTGGAAGAGGAACACCTGGAGGAACCTGCCTATATTGACAACCCAGCGCCAATAGACCCGGCTCGCCCCGCACACCGCAGACCCCAGTGGCAGCCCTACCGTTGGCCAAGCGCCTCCACCCCTCACCAACACAGGGGATTCTACCACGACACAACAGCGGTGGAGGTCCACCAGCCCCATCACCCCCCCCAACACCACACAGAGCCTCTGCACCCCGTGATAGAGGCGGCAGTCCCTCAGACCCCTCGCACATCAAGCCCGCGAGACAGAGACAGCGGCCTCCCTCAAGTAGCCCAACCACTACCACACTCAGCCGGACCACCCACGTCAGCCACCACAAGGGGCTACCACCTATACCAGATGGGTTCTCCGCTAAAGGAAATCATACGTAGCCTGTGGCCCTCCGTCTCCGCGCTCATGTCACTACTGTTGCAGTAATGGCCCTCACCTCACTCCTATGGAATGCCAGGTCTCTCCTCAGGAAGACTCAAGAATTCCAAACCTTCCTGAAGGACACACTACCCTCGGGGTCGGGGTGTGTGAGACCTGGCTTCCCCCCCACCTCACCCTCACCTTACCAGGGTATGCTATCATCAGGTGGAGTCCTTCTTGCCCTCAAGGAAGAGCTGGTGCACACACAGCTCAGGCCTCCCAGATGGCCGGGTGGTTGCCTGGAGGTAGCCGCTGCCAGGGTTGGGCTACAGAGGGGCTGGCTTACCGTGGCGGTGTGCTATAGCCCAGGTGGAGCGGCCACCTACCAAGAGCTGGATCACTACTTCTCCTCCCTCCCACCCCCAGTGTTAGTCATGGGGGACTTCAACGCCCACCACCACTGCTGGGACCCCAACCTGCCTCCACTCCACAGGCACACCCCAGGTACTGCCCTATTTCAAGCCCTCCAAACCTCACCACACCTGTGCCTCCTCAGCCCACCGGGCCTGGCCACAAGATATGACCCCCACACTGGGGCAGCCTCGGTCCTAGATCTGTACCTAGGAGATGCAGCTCTCGATACCCCTGTCTTCACAACCGGACCGTACATGGGAAGTGACCACCTCCCCATCATGGCCTCTTTCCCGCAGACCACTCCCAGACCCCATCCGGGCTGCTTACCCAGGTGGAACTTAACAGCAGCAGCTTGGCCAAAATTCCAGGCAGCCCTGAAAAGCCCCCCAAATCTCTCCACCCGACCGATTGGGGAAGCAACACAAGCCCTCCAAGAGACACTGGAGGCGGCAGGGCAGGCAGCCTTCCACCTCATCACCCGCCGCACCCCCCGCCGCCCTGGGAAGGCTTGGTGGAACGACGACTGCCACCAGGCGGTACAAACCCGGCGCAGAGCCTGGAACCAGTGGCGCAGAACACCAACGCCACAAGCAGGCCAAGAGTACCGCCGCCTTGACGCCATCTGTGCCAAGACCATCCTTCAGGCAAAGAGGCAGGCATGGGGAGCCCACTGCTCCTCCCTCTCTTTCTCTTCTTCCACCAAGAGAACATGGGACTTCCTACATGCCATGGAAGGCAGAAAAGGGCGACAACCACTCCCCATCACTGATCACTCTCAACCCCAGCTGGACGACCAGCAAAAGGCTGAGGTACTGGCTACCCATTACAAGGCAGAAATAGGAGTGGCTCCTACACTCCAACCACCCCAGGATCTCCATACCTCCATCAACACAGCCATGCAAACCCCAGGCGTCCCAGAGCTCACACAGCCCTTCACCATGGCGGAGACAACCCGAGCGAGGGACTCTCTACGTTCCGGGAAAGCCCCAGGCCATGACCGTATTCCATACGAGTTCCTCCAGCATCTCCCCCCAAACATCCAAGTGGACCTCCTTAACATCTTCAACACCAGCTGGCAAACAGGGGAGTTCCCACCTGGTTGGAAACGGTCCATCCTGATACCCGTCCCAAAGCCCGGCAAGGACCCAACACTCCCATCATCTTACAGGCCAATCGCACTTCTCTCTTGCGTTGGCAAGATGATGGAGCGTATGGTAGCTACCCGACTATCCTGGTGGGTGGAGGAGAAGCATTTGATGAGGGAGGAGCAGTGCGGCTTCCGCCCCCACCGAAGCACCCTTGACATCCTGGCACAGATGGAACACCACATCTGTGACACCTACCGCCAGCACCAGGTCATGTCAGCCCTCTTTGTAGATCTGGAGGGGGCCTTTGACACTGCATCACATGAGGGAATCACTTACAAGCTGGCTGGCATGGGGGTCACTGGCACCACCCTCACCTGGGTCAAAGATTTCCTCTCCAGTCGCTCATTTCAGGTGGCGGTGGGAGCCTCCATGTCAACACCGCACCCCATACAAAGAGGAGTGCCACAGGGCTCCATCCTCAGCCCCCTCCTTTTTAACATCCTCATGACAGACCTCCAGATCCCTCACCATTCACACCTTCTCCTATACGCTGATGATATCACTATCATCAGCAGGGCATGTTTTACTGGCAGAGTCTCAACAACATCTTCAGGAGGCTGCAGCAGCACTTGAGGGCTGGATGACCACCTGGGGCCTTACCATCAGCCCCCAAAAAAGCGCCCTCATGTGCTTCACCTTGAAGCGACTGCCAGCACCACCTACAGTGTCCCTGAAAGGCACACCCGTCCCCTACACACGGACACACACCCTCCTGGGGCTGAGAATGGAGGGACCTCGCCTAACCTGGGCCAGTCAGGTGGCACACCTGAGCACCTCCTGCAATAAACAACTTGACATAATGAAAAGGATTACCGGCACTAGATGGGGGGCTGACCGGGACCTGCTCCTGAATTACTACAAAACCACCATCAGAGCAAGAATAATGTATGGCAGCAGCATATATGGGGCAGCAGCTCCCTCTACCCTTTCCAAACTGGATACAATCCAGAATGCTGCCCTGAGGATAGCAATGGGGGCAATGCGGTCCTCCCCTGTTGTCTCCCTCCATGCAGAGAGTGGCATCCCCCCTCTAGCTACCCACAGAAAGGAGGTGCTATGCCATCATTACCACCGCATCAGGAGCCTGCCACCCACCCACCCTCTCTCCAAGCAGCACAGCACCTCAGGGGTGGACCAGGATGCTCCAGTCTGGCTCCCTGGAGCCCGCCAACCCCTTCTAGTAAGGGCACTATTGGTGCACCTCACCCTCCACCTCACTCCACCACCACCCCAACCTATCAGGCCACACTCCCCCATCCCACCCTGGCTGGACATATCCCACATGGTGTCCCTGCACATCCCTGGCCTCCCTCCTAAACCATCCTCCAGCATTGTGGCGGCCACACACAAGGGCGGATCCAGCCTTGAGTTTTGGGGGGGGGCCAACTGTTCATCGACGACGGACTGTACACATGGAATTAAGCCTAATATGAATAATCGAGCTGGTAGGAAAGGATGCCTACGTTACGTACTGTGTGATGGCGCGGGGCGAGGCAGGAGACCAAGGCCCAGGTCAACAGCACCCGCACGAACAAGTGCGCTCGGCTTGGCCGAAAATGGTACCTCTTCCCAACATCATATCTCTGCCGTGGTTCAACCTAGACACTTCCAATATCTTTCATCATGAGGAGCAGAGGAGGAAGGATTGGCCATGAGATAGCAGTAAAAACTATTATGTTTTCGTTTGAAATTACCACACAGGGCATTGGTGAACAACACCTATTTTTCCAAAAATTTGCAGTATCGCTCGCGCGCTGGGAGAGTGACAATAGACCCCTAGCCCGAGGTTTATGGGCTAAAGATTCGACAGCGCACGCCCTGAGTAAATTCTATATTTAGAAGTCCTTGCTGAAGCTCAACCTTGGTATTTTCCCTAATCGCTGATTGGCCGAAGAGGCCTTCCTTCTCAGCGCTTAATTCCGATTCGCTTGTGCATTGAGGCCATAGAATTGGATTTTGTTTTATGTAGTAGAGCGATGCAGTATCGACTATCGAGTTCTACATGATATGTATATGATTGAGGGAGGCTGACAGTATCTGTAACGAATTTCTTTGGGGGGGGCCATGGCCCCGTGGCCCCCCCCCTGGATCCGCCTATGGCCACACACTTCCTCCAACTCGACAGGACACTCTACCACCACCACCTGAAGATCTACACGGATGGGTCACACTCCCCATCGCCACCCTCCACGACATCAGCCATTTACGACCCCAGAACCAGCACCTGCAGGACGTGGAGACTCCCCCCTGAGACAGACGTCCTGACGGCCGAGCTGTACGCCCTGCACCAGGCCCTCGCACACCTCCACACCACCCATGCCAGGGGCAAGGCATTCATCTATACAGACTTCCTCTCGTCACTTCACCTCCTCCTCTCCCGCCACCCAACATCCTCGACGGCCCTGGCCCACACCACCCAGCGAGCCCTTCTCCTCCTAACATCTGAGGGGTGGGAGGTCACCCTGCAGTGGGTGCCCTTGTGGCGGACTGAACGTTCCCCCCTGTTCCCCCCTCTACTGCGCATGCGCCGACCCGTGTTGGCCCGCCCCATTTCAAGGGGGGACCAGCTGGCCCGCATCTACTGCAGACTGATCGGTCCCCCTACGAGACATCGGTCCGCCCTCCTTATTCTGTCATTTGCATGCCTGTTATTTTCCACTGTGTATAACGACTTTTTTTTACTCATATCTGAACATACTATCTGTAATATACAACAGGATATAACGGTAGAGACTTTATGAGCCCAGGGTCAACCTGGAACTGGGTTTCCAGAGCATTTGAGAAGAGTGCCCCGCGGCTCTATAATGAGTTACCCGGGATGTTAAGAACAGTGACAGTCTGGCAATCTTCAAGAAAGCGCTGAAGACTCACTTATTCACTAAGTCCTACGACTTAACAAATATGAGGATTAAAGACAACTTTAGGTGCTAATATTACTGTTATAATGTTAGCGGCCCTGTGGAGCGCTGCTGCGGCGGCGGACCGGGGCCTGCTGAATCCTCATCAGCAGTATCAAAACGTACAACTAAAAGCCTTCAGTAAATTGGTTTCCCTTCTTTCTGTATCACTTGTTGGGGTTATTTCCTAGGCGAGACTGCTGCCACATTAATAATTATGGTCACCAATCCTTTACAAAATACCTTTATATGCTCTAGATTAATATTATGAAGACTAACAATTCCCTTAGGTTAGTATGTTTTGGGAGGCGCCCACCAGGTTACGTTAGGATAGGCTTCCCGACCCCAAAATCCACATGATGAGGCGGGGGCTCTAGGAAGCCAGCACTCTGCAGATGCGCAGTCAACGTAATAAAATTCATAATATTAAAGATGAAGAGCTATAGTCCATGTAGTGATATTCTAAAAGCTTTACCCCTATATGATGAGGTAGTGCTGATTTAAATAGAGATAGAGACTGAAGGATGACCAGGGATTCTGGGAGGCTATTTATTTGTACTGGTGGACTCTAGTGGGTAGATCAGGAGTTAGAACAAATAGGTCTGAAGGAGCGATTGCAGATTTATTACGAAAGATCTGCCAGTACTTGATTATGTTCATTATTGTGTGTGGGGGATTTATTTTCTCACCTAAAGATATGGCAAAAAATAATATATAACAGATCCAGTTTATCCTTGAAAATATGATATGACTAATTTTTAATCACATACCACATTACCATCATAAATAGAAATTACTAGTAGTTTCATCAGAAATATATGCAAATGATTCACATATGTCTCTAACAATGTACTGAACAGAAAAAAAAAATATTTGTTTCTTGAGTAAATACATTGTTAGGTTGCAGAGAAAGAAAAAAAAAATAAAACATGAAATGCTTTCCACAAACCCATTACTTCACCTACATGATTTATTAGACTGTTTAGTGAAATCTATTTAGCTTGATGAAAGTCTACAAAGCAGTTATTGGTCTGCTTTAGACATAGGTTTACTTTGCAAACAGAGCAGGCTATGTGTGATCTTATGATGTTACCCTTTCTGCTACAGTGCTTGCAGGTTTGCCTGTCAACATACATAGGGAAATGAAATTTCCTGCTGTCCAGTTTAATGCAGTCTTCTGGGATGGTGACTCTTTGTCCCCTGACTGCAACAGGCATTTCAAAGTCAGGAGCTGAGCTTGAGGAGTCTGAGTTCCTCAAAACTCGACCAAGAGTTGGTTTGGTACACCTTGTGAAGCTAGACACTGCTAGCCTGAATTTCTTGAGAGACATGAATTGAGTCTTCAGTGCCTCACAATCTCTCTTGTAAAGGAGCCAGGAATTAACAGAGCATAGGTCCAAGACATAGGCAAAGAGCCTTAGATAGTATCTCTTTGACTTCATTGGAGTCCTGTAAAGCTGTACAAGCATGTTACTCTTATCAATCCCCCCCATATGAGCATTGTACTCTGACACAACAAGGGGACAGTCCACCTCCTCCTTCTTCTTCTTTTCCTTGATGTACCGCTGTATCTTCTTCAGTGGGAAGACACCTTTGTCATTTGTTACTAGTGTCACAACCTTATTGTCCTTCCACCTTACTAATATCCCATTACTTGAACAATAGTCAAAACAACCTCTCTTGGTTTTAGTGTTTCCCATATCTTTAGGTGACATAAGTGGAGGTCTCCCAACTCTATTCTCCCTTGCAGTGCCTGTGTACCTACAGTTATAATGCTTCTTGAGCATATTGGCTAGATGTAGGCTGGTGAAAAAGTTGTCTGCATATATAGAACTAGTAGTAGTGCTGGTGATTGTTTTAGCAAGGGTCAAAACAACCTTAGTGCTTATCTTTTCACTACTCTCAGCTTGTGTAAGGGAAACTGGGTTTGCAGTGAATGTAGTTCCCCCTTGATACAAAATAATGTCATGTATAAAACCATCATCACTGGCACGACAGTAGAGTTTGAAACCCCACTTGGTTGGCTTAGATTTGATATACTGTCTGAGATTTCCTGCTCTTGTGCCTTTATAACCTACCATAACTTCATCAATGGATTGTTTGGTAGAAGGAGGAACTTGCTGAAATGTTTTTCTAATGAAGTTAAGCATTGGTCTGATCTTATAAAACCTGTCATCTGACTCCTCAGCAAACTCATTATCATTGAAATGTATATGTCTTCTCAGGTATTTGAATTGTTTGGATGACATCACATTAGCTACTTGGGGGACTCTTGTCTCATTTGCCCAGTAATCCTCCAAAGATGGTAATTCACAAACTCCCATATACAAGAGTATGCCTATGAAGTTCATAATTTCATCCCTGTTAATGGCAAATGACGTGTTTATGTCTATTTGTTTCACATACAAATTCACATACAAATTTGTTTGGTAAACAATATGATCTATGACTTCTAAGGGAAAAAGCTTCAGGAAATATTCATATGGTGTAGAGATATGATCAGGCTGTGGGTATGGCTTCTCGGGAAGAGGAGGTGGGTATATATCATTTTTTTCCCATGACGGTGATGAAGCTGAAGTGGTGTTTTCTTGATCGCTTCCATCCTCTCCAGAGTCATCTTCCACATCAGCTATTGCAAGGTTCCTTGTTTGAGAAGAAGCTGCAAATAAATAACAAAAGAATAACATAAAGCCTTACCTTAATATTCATACAAAATAAAATAGAAATAAATTACCCTACTTCAGTGGCAAAGATGACTTTGCAAGACTAGCTTACAATAAAGCAAAATGTGTCATACACAGATGCAAATATAGCCTAGTCTTAGCTGAGTACGTATAACTTTTCTTACAATAAAGAGAGCAAAATATATACGGTTCGTTAACAAATAATATAACATTACCATTTTCTAACTCTGTCGTAAAACAACAGCTGAAGGCATCAACTACAATAATGTACACTATATATAAGTATAAATGAAATTTAAAGTACCGACAGCCAATACGACGATGATTTAAAGCCCATTTAAAAGGGATTTTGAAAGAAAAAAAGGTAGCCTATTTAAAGTGTTTAGAAATTATCATCGTAGATTGATGCTTGCATTTGTCACACGCTCAATAATAATAATGATAACTAAAAAGTAGCAATAATAATAATAATAATAATAACAGCAACAACAACAACAACAAGAGCAATAACACCTTACCTTTCTGACGCTTGAGCTGGTGGCTAGGCCTGAGTTCATCTTCACTGGAAGAATCCTGGGATAGCACAGGCTCGAAGTCAGGGTCAGCGTCATCATCAGCAGATAGGTCAAGCTCTTGGTCATCATCACTACCAGCAGGGTTGGTTGGTACAATGACTTTGCGGTTTTGACCGTAAAATGAAGTGAGGCTGATCTGTAAGATAAAAAAAAAAAATATTCACACTGTGTTATGCGGAACTACGTAATATAGAAATTCAGCTTTAACTCTGACCTCATTATACGAATTTCTTAGTGTATATATATGTATTAATCATAAAAAAATATTATATATGTGTGTAATGACGAGCAAGCGTCAATCCCGAAGCCCCGGGCAAAGTGACCGCCAGCAGTCAAGCATCATGCTCGACGCTCCGGGCATGTTGTCACCAGCAGTCACTTCATATTTCACTACATATTTATCAAAGTAAGTTTATCACTTACCAAAACTTTTTATGTATCATTAGTTAGCACAACTCTTCAACTATCCACAGTAAAGAATACAGACACTTACCGACATTCTGTAGTATGCAGAGACGAGATGAGTGGAGAGCACTCAACGTTAGATGCACCCCGTCTCGAAGCCGATCACACACTGCCGTGTTTGTCTTGCTGCCCAGCCAATAAAAACAAAGGATTCCGTCTGCTTCATGAGTCACAACATAGAAGAGTGTTTTGTGATTGGCTGACGCCCAGAACACATCAGCTTGGAGTTAACGGATATATACGAGGAGGCCGAGAAGATGGCCGTTTTAAGTGACTGTTGACAGTCACTTGCCCGATAAAGGGTTAACGGTCGTTTGACCCAGTCTGGTTTTCATGTCCACATATACCAGCAATTGTATTAGATAATATTATTAATGTATGATATGTATGTACATACTGACGTATGTAACTATTATACCTATACGTATGTAATTACAATAGGGAAAAAAAATCACAGGTGGAAGGCTGATGGTGTGAGTAGGGGGGGGGGGGGGGGAAGAGGGTCATGTGATACTGGGGTAGAGAAGGAGTGGTCTGGGGGTTCTTCAGGGTGGTGGTGGTGGTGGTGGAGGGGTTAGACGAGTACCCCACACTCGTCCGATTCTGTGTAACACCTTTGATATGATGACTGGATTAGGCGTAATATCACTCAGTAAACTCCTCACATAACACATATAGCAATATGGTATGTTAACCAAAAATTACGAACGGATGTTCAAGGTAGTGTGCTGAAATATCATACTCATCCAACGATTAGTTTAGGAGATATCTGCAAAAAACACCGTTTGTCTGCCGCTGAAATGCATAGTAGCTTATAGTTTATTTTGGGGGTCTGGGGGGGCACACATTACACAACTTATGCTTCCATTCACTTAAATTTAAGCACATATAGATAAATTTTATTATCAGGGATACATACAACAAGTATATTTTTCCAAATATAATATAGATACAAGGATATAGCGTTTTTTAGACCTTTACTCACTATGCTTCCATTCACTTTACTCTCTTATGCTTCCATTCACTTGAATTTAAGCACATATAGATAAATTTTATTATCAGGGATACTTTCCAAATATAATATCGATACATGCAAGGATATAATGTTTTTTTTTTATTCCTGGTGCTACTTACACATGTATCCTTAGTTGTATAATCACACTCTGTACTGTCTGGGGGTTGGGACGGCATGCTCCTCCCTTTCATGGCATGGCTCAAACCGTTTCTGATCTTGTAGCTAGACAAAACACACACACACTCAGGAGGGCAGGACTGTCGGCCTTTCACTGCCGCAGGATCACATACACATATAGGAGGGCAGGATTGCTAGCCTTCTGCTCCTGCTGGGAAGATGAGGTCACAACTTCATGGCTTACATCCTGTACCTATTGTATACAGGTAAGATATCATACTAAAAAAAGAGTGCGGCTGCTGAGGTGAGGCAGGCGAGCTCGGGGCTCGAGGGCACCGTTGCCAGATTATCGTACTCCAGAGCCGCGTAATTACCGGTTTCTGGCTATAACTGTTGCCAACAAGCACCAATAACTAACCATTTAAACGATATCCATATATGAAGGCAGTTATTTGGGTGATGAAAGCAGTTTATTGGGTCGGAAATCGGCAAACATAAAAGGCTGAGTACGACAATCTGGCACCGTTGCTCGGGGGGACCGATTTTTCCAGTGTTTTGGAGTGGGCCGAGTAGCGCATATAAAGACAGGTCGGCGCATGCGCAGTAGAGGGGGGAACAGGGGGGAACGTTCAGTCCGCCACACCCTCACACTCAGGCATAAAGGGCAACAACATAGCAGACGCCGCCGCCAAGATGGCCCTGGCGGACGTAAACATCACGCCGCTCCCCCTGCCACTCTCCACGGCCAAACGCCTTATTTCCCGCACCTGCCGCGCCTCCTGGGACGACACGCTCGCCAACACCCTCCGCATCACCTCCATGGGTCAATACCGCACCAACTCCTCCCCACAGCCGTGGGTACGGAAAACGTCCCGCGTCCTAGACGTGGCCTTGACGCGCCTTCGCCTGGGCCACACACGCCTCGGCGCTCACCTCCACCGCCTGCGCCTCGTCCCCGACCCTCACTGCCCCTGGTGCAGGACCGCTGAGGACACCATTGAGCACCTGCTGCTGCACTGCCCCCGGCCGCCACCACTCCCAGCGAGTGCTGCTCCGGCACCAACTCCGCGCCCTGGACGTGCCCACCTTTGACCTGCCCACGCTGCTGGCGGCGGCAGGCGTCCACCCATCACGACAAGAAGCTGTCCTCCGCCTCACCTGCGCCTTCCTTAGGAAAACGAGGCAGCTGACGCGCCTGTGAAGCCCTCACAGGACGACACCAGGGCTCATGTGAGCGACTAGATCGCCGCGGCCCTAAACAACAACAACAACAACAACTTTATCTAGCAGACAAACATAAATATTAGGCAGGCCCAACAAAACTTACCAGTAACATGATCATCTACATATTGGTAGGTGTTGGATCATTTCCCCTTACTCATCCTTAGTCATTTTCCTGTCACAAATTTACCTTGAAGTATTACTTAAACAATGGTTTTTGAATACATGATATTTCTTTCTATGAGACTCATGGACACTGCTAAAAAACAAAAAGTGAAGGTCAGTATAACACCCATATAACTTGTACAAGCAGAACCTCCCCCCGTCAGAGCACTAGAGTACTATTAGCATAGACCATTACAGTATTACCTGTAAATCATTATAAGTGAAGAGGTTGCATAAGGTAAAGGTAAGTCAAATGTAATTCATATGATTTATTATCAAATATTGTCTGGTACATGTGGTATTTAAGGCTGGGGTTGCCTCTGGTTGAACATGTAGTTGATGGATGTGGATAAATGTCACCCACATTATACTAGAAAATGCTTTAAATTTGTTCCTGTACAAAATTGTGTATTCTTATAAGACAAGTGATGTTTTTAAGGCATGCAACTTACATTGTTGACATTACTACAATGACTTATATTAAATCTTAATTTCAGGTGGTGGTCCAGCTCCTCCTCTCTCACAGCTGGATAGCCTGCCACGATCGGCCAGATAACGTCCTCGTTGTTGGGCCACCTACTTCTCCCCTCGTGACTGTCAGCTTCAAGGATAAAAGATATGGGCTACTTCATCACATAAGATCGTATTGTTGATGCTATTTCTCGGGTTACCTTTTTTGTTTATTAACATACTGAGAAATAAATTATATAACCCTCACTTTTACGGAACTCAAAAACTTTTCTGGTACAGTTCTGTGTCTGTGGGAAACCAATGATAAAGTTTGGCAGGTGAGTTCAGGGCAGTTCCTTAGTGGGCCGGCAGAATCTGTCCGCCCTATTGCAAACACTTTCATTCATGTCCTTTAGTGAATCACCTTTAATCTGGAGTCATGAATGGATATTTTTAGTTACAATAATGAACACCAAAAGAGAACTTAAAGCTTATATACCAAACAAAGTTTGTAATACATGAAAAGTTTGGATATTTTAATATGTCACATCCTTCTCCCCAATTAGTTTGTTATAGCGAGGATTTATGAAATTGCAAAGTTGCATGATTACTTGGCAGAAGAAAACATAATTGTCAAACTGGACTGTACTAGATTTGCACATTTCCATGATTGTTGGGCACCCAAAAAAAAATAAAAAAAATAAAAAATAAAAATAAAAATAAAAAAAGCCTGCTAATTGCTGCTCCCATAAAATAATCAGAAGAGGTGGCCAAAAGCAAGATCAAATTCGGGAGGAGAAGTGTCCTGAAACCCTCCTCTTGAAAGAGTTCAAGTCGTAGGCAGGAGGAAATACAGATGAAGGAAGATTGTTCCAGAGTTTACCAGTGTGAGGGATGAAAGAGTGAAGATGCTGGTTAACTCTTGCATAAGGGGTTTGGACAGTATAGGGATGAGCATGAATAGAAAGTCATGTGCAGCGGGGCCGCGGGAGTGGGGGAGGCATGCAGTTAGCAAGTTCAGAAGAGCAGTCAGCGTGGAAATATCGATAGAAGATAGAAAGAGAGGCAACATCGCGGCGAAATTTAAGAGGTAGAAGACTATCAGTAGGAGGAGGAGAGCTGATGAGACGAAGAGCCTTAGCCTCCACTCTGTCCAGAAGAGCTGTGTGGGTGGAGCCCCCCCACACGTGAGATGTATACTCCATACGAGGGCGGACAAGGCCCCTGTATATGGATAGCAACTGCGCGGGGTAGAAGAACTGACGGAGACGATACAGAACGCCCAACCTCGAGGAAGCTGATTTAGCGAGAGAGGAGATATGAAGTTTCCAGTTGAGATTTTGAGTTAAGGATAGACCGAGGATGTTTAGTGTTGAAGAAGGTGACAGCTGAGTGTTGTCGAAGAATAGGGGATAGGTGTTTGGAAGATTGTGTCGAGTTGATAGGTGGAGAAATTGAGTTTTTGAGGCATTGAAGGACACAAGGTTCCTTCTGCCCCAATTGGAAATGATAGCAAGGTCTGAGGTTAAGCGTTCTGCAGCCTCCAGTCTGGAGTCGTGTACTTCCTGTTGTGATGGTCTTCTATTGAAAGAAGTTGAATAATGCAGAGTGGAGTCATCGGCGTACGAGTGGACAGGACAGTTTGTTATGGAAAGAAGATCATTGATGAATAACAGGAAGAGAGTGGGTGATAGGACAGAGCCCTGTAGAATGCAACTGTTGATAGGTTTAGGGGAAGAGCAGTGACCGTCTACCACCGCAGAGATAGAACGGCCGGAAAGGAAACTGGAGATAAAGGAACAGAGAGAGGGATAGAATCCGAAAGAGGGCAGTTTAGAAAGCAAAGACTGGTGCCAGACTCTATCGAAGGCTTTCGATATGTCTAGCATAACGGAGAAAGTTTCACCGAAACTGCTAAGAGAGGATGACCAAGAGTCAGTTAAGAGAGCAAGAAGATCGCCAGTAGAATGCCCCTTGCGGAATCCATACTGGCGATCAGATAGAAGATTAGAAGTGGAAAGGTGCTTTTGAATCTTCTGGTTAAGGATTGATTCAAAAGCTTTAGATAGACATGAAAGTAAAGCTATTGGGCGGTAGTTTGAGGGATTAGAGCGGTCACCCTTCATAGGCACAGACTGTACAAAGGCATACTTCCAGCAGGAAGGAAAGATAGATGTTGATAGGCAGAGATGAAAGAGTTTGACCAGGCAGGGTGTCAGCACAGAAGCACAGTTTTTAAGGACAATAGGAGGCACTCCATCAGGTCCATAAGCCTTCTGAGAGTTGAGGCCAGAGAGGGCATAGAAAACATCATTAGGAAGAATCTTAATAACAGGCATAAAGGAGTCAGAGGGGGGATGAGTAGGAGGAATATGCCCAGAATCGTCCAAGGTGGAGTTCTTACAGAAAGTTTGAGCGAAGAGTTCAGCCTTAGAGACAGATGAGACGGCAGTGCTGCCGTCAGGGTTGAGGAGAGGAGGGAAAGAGGAAGAAGTGAAATTGGAGGAGATATTTTTGGCTAGAGGCCAGAAGTCACGGGAAGAATTAGAAGAAGCAAGGTGTTGACATTTTCTATTTATAAAAGAAGTTTCAGTAAGTCGGAGAATAGATTTGGCACGATTCCGGCCTGAAATGTATAGATCAAAGTTAGTGGGAGTTTTAAGGCTCTGGAACCTTTTGTGAGCTGTCTCTCTATCTTTAATAGCATGAGAACAAGCATGATTAAACCAAGGCTTTTAAGCATGAGGAGTAGAGAAAGTACATGGAATGTATGCCTCCATTCTAGAGACAATCACCTCTGTGATGCGCAGAGCACACACAGAGGGGTCTCTCTCCTGGAAGCAGTAATCATTCCATGGGAAATCGGAAAAGTACATCCTCAGGTCGTCCCACCGAGCTGAAGCAAAATGCCAGAAGCATCGCCTCCTCTGTGGGTCCAGAGGATGTATAGGAGCAATAGGACAGGATACAGAAATAAGGTTATGATCAGAGGAGCCCAACGGAGAGAACAGTTTGAAAGAGTAAGCAGAAGGATTAGAGGTAAGGAAGAGGTCTAGAATGTTGGGCCTGTCTCCAAGACGGTCGGGAATACGAGTAGGGTGCTGAACCAACTGCTCTAGGTCGTTGAGGAGAGCAAAGTTGTAGGCTTGTTAACCAGGCTGGTCAGTGAAGGAGGATGAAAGCCAAAGCTGGTGGTGAACATTGAAATCTCCCAAGATGGAGATTTCAGTGAAGGGAGAGTGGGTCAAGATGCACTCCACTTTAGAGTTCAAATATTCAAAGAGTTTTACATAGTTAGTAGAGTTAGGTGAGAGATAAACAGCACAGATGTATTTAGTAATAGAATGACAATGAAGTCTTAGCCAGATAGTGGAAAATTCAGAAGAGTCAAGGTCGTGGGCACGAGAGCAAGTGATGTCATTGCGCACGTAGGCGCAACATCCAGCTTTGGATTTAAATTTAGGATAGAGATAGTAGGAGGGAACAGAGTAGAGGTTGCTGTCAGTAGCCTCAGAAACCTGTGTTTCGGTGAGGAAGAGAAGGTGAGGTTTAGAGGATGAGAGATGGTGTTCCACAGAATAAAAATTAGAACGGAGACTGCGAATGTTGCAGAAATTGCTAAGGTGGAGGTTTGAGGAGTTATCAGGACACCTCTCAAGTCGGCAGCCAGAAGGGGAGTCCTCACTGGGGGAATTTATGGTCCCCCCCCCAGGCGGGGACTCCGAGGCAGTTATTTTTTTCGCCATGTTGAATTTTGAATTTTGGGAAAAGGTGTGTGTGTTTTGTGAATGTAGTGTGGTGTAGAAAGAGAGAGGAACTGTCTTTAGAGAGCATGCTGAACTGCTCTCTGGTGTTATGAGACAAAAGGGAAATGGTTAGTGAGGACATGGGAAGGGTCTTTGAAGGGCTTCAGCACCCTCCTCGCTTCCCATATATCCTCACCGGGAGTAGCTCACGCCCGTTCGGTAGGTGTCTTCCTACCTACTCCTACCATGATTTTTCCTTTTTTTTTTTTTTTTTTTTTTTTTTTTTGGCCATGCGTGAGTGTACATGCTTTTAGTGTATGTCACACAGCAAAGTTGTTGAATTCCTTGAGTTAAATTTGCTGCTGAGCATATTTTAGTAATGTTCATTCATACATCAATTTTTTTTCACTATTCTTAGGGTGAAACCTATTTAGAATTTTTTTATGTGAATTATTTTTCATACTATATCTTGAGATCAATTTTAAATTATTTTCTCCCTCACTTGGAGTTTCTCAAGTCAATTTCCAGTGTGCTTACCACAAACTAGTTGCTTTTCTTTGTTGTATAAAAGTATGAATAAAAAATTTGTAAATCAACAATTACCATATCTTTTTTATTTGAATTTAATTTATTAATTCAGTGCATGGAGTACCAGCATTAACTAATAATGGTATACATTGATATTTATTATGGTTCTAAATGTTTTAACATATTAACACTTTTTCAACATGCATCACTTTGAACTTAACCAGCAGGTTATTTGAGGAGGAGGAGGAGGACCCAATAACCACGCAGCCCGGTCCCAGACAGTCAGCCCCTACACCAGCTACTGCTTCCTCCTCAACCAACCCTCAGGCAGTTCCAGCTATGTATGGTATGTACTTTACAATGATACTTCATTCAGACACGTGAGATAAGCAGAAGTGAAGATATAAAAAGATAAGTGAGGTATGTTTTTGCCTGAATATGCCCACGTGGGAAGACAGGCATGGTAAAACGAGCCTGCGCTTTAAGGGTTAATCCCTGAATTATCTATGTCATTCTTTTCTGTTGGAGTAAATAAATATTAATGATATACAATGATTATTTTTCTTACCCAAAACGGGATGTTTATTACACAGGTACATGCTGGGGCAAAATGGGGACGGTAAACAGTGTTCAGGTAAATGTTATACTGGCCCTGTATTGGGTTAATGGGTTCTTTTGTCACTGGTTTGAAGGGTCAACATGACAGACAGCACCAGCAGAACAACAGCGGTTGTTCCAAAATTTACTTAATACCAAACAATGAAGAAAAACTACTAAAATAATAAGGCATAATAAGAAATAATAATAATAATAATAATAAGGAATGAATTGTGATTGTCAATGACTTTGTGTAAGTTGTAGTATCACCCCAAAGGTCAAGAAACAGCCATCCATCCCATCCCCCAGAGTTTAAAGTGGTTAATATTGTCAAATAAATTGCATCAGAAAAATGAAATGGTGTAGCAGTGATGACTTGGGCCCATCACAACAGACAACCAGCAAGGAGACGGTGTACACACTTTCAGCCGTTGGTATACTCAGAAGATTCATCAACTTCCCCAACACTCCACAAGAAACTGAGCTGAAGCAGCAGGAATGCAGGACTCAGTAGTGTCTGCCATAATTGAGAGAACACATAAGCAGGGAAAATTTGTGGGAATTAGTTTAAAATACCAATGATATGATTTCTAAAGCTAGGGTTAAAAGTAAATGATTCATGATCATAGTTATCTCTCTAGCTCTCTGAGGTAAGTCTGGTGAAATAGCCAGCAGATTAATGTTATGAGGAGGTGGGTTTTACAACTTACATGTGTGGAAGCTTGCCATTTCTCCTCATGGGGATGGTTAAGGTTGGGCAGGGACAGGGTGAGGACCAGCACTGAAAAGTACAGGCAAATTAATGTTGTATTCTAATACTAGTTTCTTATGAATGTTAAAATGATGGGGTTTATACTTTATCGTGAGGCGGTAGCCAAGAGCTCATTGTGCTGGTGTGACATTTGGGTAGTCGTGAGTTCGATCCTAGCACTCCCACCTGAATGTTTTATGTCATCACCAAGTAGCTTAAAAGTACCCACAAGCCTCCCAGACGACCACTCTCCGCCCAGAAAGGATCAATAATGATCTGCGGAGGAGTGCATGAGGCAAAAAAATGGTGCCACAAAAACACAAGTCTGTGCCATTACGGATTTGGGCCAGCCACCAAGCCCAACAGTACCATCAAGTAATAGCCTACCTGCGCCATAGACAGACGTAAAAAAAAAAAAAAATAATAATTATTATTTTGTAATGAATTATGAGTAGCCACAGCACTTACTTGAAGTGAAGATTGACGTTTGCATCCCTGTAGCGCAGACCATCCCGCTGGTTCTGTCCAGCAGCAGGTGCTATCTGCACAACAGGTAGTGGCCGTGCACCCTCACCAGCCTCGTCACCCGCAGGATCCTCTTCCTCAGGTAAACCGATGTTCCTTTCCTTGCAATGTTGTGCAGCAAAGCACACTAACACCCCTTCCTCGCACTAGGTTGTGGGAGCGAGCTCATTCTCACGAGGGACATCGCCCCTTTCAGGTGAGGAAAGAGCTGTTCACGGTGTTCAACTCACTTTGGCTATAATACTATAACTGAGACTGGGATTCTCACGAGCGACATCGCGCCTTTCAGGTTCGCCAAAGGCAAGCCTGACAGATGGGAAGCTGGGCGTCGCCCAGACCAAGGCCAACATGCAGCATGCAGCAGCTCAAGATCACCACCAGAAAGAGAACAGACGTGTGTGAGCGGCTCCGAGCGTTTTTGAAGAAGTAACCTGCAGTTTTGTGGTGAGAACCTTTAACCATTGAAAAGATGGGTGTGAGTGACTGTGGCGTGTGTGGCAAGGGAGTGGGCAGGGGCAGCGCCGGTGTGTGCTGCGAGAGGTGTGAGGTGTGGTGCCACCAGCCGTGCGTGGACATCAAGACCAACTCGCGGCTCCTGCAGCACACTCTGCTCATCTTCCTTTGCCTGGCGTGTAAGAACGTGACGAAGGACGAGTGGCGAAGAGACAGGCAGAAGACGGACAAGAACGTGCAGACGGAGACCAGCAACGAGGAGAAGGCAGTCCAGACGACCCCCAAGGACACCCTGGAGGACAGAGGTGTCCAGACGACCACCGTGGAGGCCCCCAAGGACACCCTGGAGGACAGAGGAGTCCAGACGACTATCGTGGAGCCCCCCAAGGTCACCCTGGAGGACAGGGGAGTCCAAACGACCACCGTGGCTGCCCCCAAGGACACCCTGGAGGACAGGGGAGTCCAAACGACCACCGTGGCTGCCCCCAAGGACACCCTGGAGGACAGGGGAGTCCAGACGACCACCGTGGCTGCCCCCAAGGACACCCTGGAGGACAGGGGAGTCCAGACGACCACCGTGGCTGCCCCCAAGGACACCCTGGAGGACAGGGGAGTCCAGACAACAGCCATGGCTGCCCCCAAGGAGGACCATGTGGAGAGAGGTTCAGACTGCTGAGACCCCCAAGGAAAGACCAGACCAAGCGACAGAAACAGCAAGGCCTCGACGGACAACAGAAATGAAGGTGAAGAGGGCCCCCATCCGTATCATTGGAGACAGTATGATGAAGAATGCTCACTGGCACGTTAAGTGCAACATGGACGGCAGTGGCTGCACCAGCATGAGTGGTGCCCAGATCAGGAACATCAAGAAAAGAGTGCAGCATGATGCGGGCGACTTGAAAGACGGACTGCTGATCGTCCAGGGTGGTGGGAACGCCCCTGAGTACGTCGGACAGGAAGACACAGTGAAGGATGTAGTAGACTCTGTGAAGGCAGTGGAAGGAAAAGGAATGAAGGTTGCAGTTGTGGGAATTATGAGACGCCCAAGGGAAGGACCACAGTACGAGAGACTGCGCCGATCTACAAACAAGAGGATCCAAGAAGAAATGATGAAGATGAAGATTGAATGGACGCGAGGGAAGAAGGGCGACGTCAGCTTCATCGACATGGATGGAGTCCTGAGGGGAGACGCAGCGTTCGACGTGGATGGCATGCACCTGAGCGGCAACGGGAACAGGAGGATGGGGGAGCGCCTGCGTGAATGGGTGCGGATGAAGTCACTGTATGCAGTGGGGACAGTTTGAACGGGTATAAATGACCTAGCACGGAGGAGTGGATACACAACCCAGGCAAGTGAAAGTATGAAGATTGGATGTTTGAATGTGAGAGGCTGGGGCGTGGGCAAACTTGAGGACATGAGTAAGGAACTGGATGAATGGAAGTATGATATAATAGGCTTGACTGAGACACACCTGAGAGGCGACGTGCAGACTGAGGGGAGTGAGTATGTGATGATTGGGAAGGGGCGAAAGAAACAGGAGACTATGGGAGGCGTAGCCTTCCTCCACCGCAAAAATGAGAATCTGAAGGTGGAAGAGCTAGATGTAGGTAACAGTGCTAGCAGTGAAGATGTATTGGCCGTGAGTGTGGAATGCAAGAATAAAAAGGGCAGACTAGAAAGAGTAGTAATGGTTGTTGTGTATATGACTGTAGAGGGTGAAAGAGCAGCAAGGGAAAACAGGGGAAAGTACAATATCCTTAGAAAAGTTGTGAGAGAGCATGCAGGAGAGAGAGTGATTGTTATGGGTGATATGAATGCACATACAGGTATGTTAGGTGAACGTATAAATCGGAATGGAGAAATGCTAGCTGAGTTTGTAAGTGAAATGAACTTAGAGAACCTGAATGAAACTCTGGCTGAGGGACGTGTGACCTGGAGTGCAAGAAATCAGGAGTCTGCGATTGATTATGTACTGGTAAATGGGAGAATGCGCGAATGCGTGTCTCGTATGTGGATAGATGAAGAGGGAATGATTGATATTGTGTCTGACCATAATATGTTGACCGTGGAGTGCGGGCTGAATGGTAGAAATGAAATGAAAGAGAAGAACAGGAAGAAGTGGAGACTGAGAGATGTAGGGTGGGAAAATTTTCAGGTAGACTTGAGTGAAAGAAATTGGGAGCCGGGTAGTTTGAATGATGTGGACGCTTTGAATGAAAGGCTCGTAGAGAATGTGAGAGGAGCTGCAGTCCAACATGTAGGGTATGTGAGAACAAATGGTAGAAAGCGTGTAAGGAAACCGTGGTGGAACGATGATATTAGGACAGCTAGGAAAGAACGAAAGAGACTAAATAGACTGTGTAGACGAATGAGGAGAAGGAGGCAAGAAAGCGAAGAAGCTGAGGGTGAATACCAGAATGCATGGGAAAGCTATGTGAGACACCAACGACTGACAAAGCAGAAGATCATGAGTGCAAAGGTTCAGTGTGAAAGAAGTGTGATTCAGAACCTGAGAGAGAAAGGGCTTGAGGGAGGTCGTGAGTGGTATAGATTCCTGAGAGGTGAGAGGATGAGTAACAGTGAGAATGTGGAAAGTCTGAAGGTGAATGGTGAAAAAATTACAGATAAGGAGAAAATGAGGGAGTCAATTAGGGAGTTTTGGGAAGAAATAGGAGGAGTAGGGGAAGTATTTGGTGTGAGAGAAGGATGTGTGACTATGGAGAGGAAAGATGCATATGAGCTGAGTGAAAGGATCAGTAGGGAGGAATTTGAGAGATGTGTGAAAAGACAGAAGAATGGTAAGGCTACAGGACCAGATGAGATCCCGTATGAGTTGTATAAAAATGGAGGTGCGGCTGTGATTGAGAGGATGACTGAGTTATTCAACCAAGTATGGGAAGAAGAGAGAGTGCCAAGTAAATGGAATGAATGTAGAGTGACTGATCCACAAGGGCGGGCATAAGAATAAGCAGGAATTAAAGAACTATAGGCCAATCTCTCTGGTAAACTCAATAGGAAAAATCTTTAGTGCTGTGTTGAATGAAAGGTTGTGTAAATGGATTGAAAGTGCCAGGGTGCTGGGTGAGGAGCAGAACGGATTCCGAGTGGACAGGCGAGCAGAAGATAACATGTTTGTTGTAAATGAGCTGATTGAAAGGAAAAAGAGAGAGGGAGGGAAACTACATAGGCTTCCTAGATATAGAGAAAGCTTATGACAGGGTGAATAGAGATGTGTTATGCAGAGTGCTTGAAAAAGTTGGGCTGAGTGATAAGATTGTTAACATAATTAGAAGTATGTATGTTGGTACAAGAGCAAAGTATACTAGGTGATCTAGAGACAGGTTGGGTGAAGAGTGAAAGAGGAGTGAGACAAGGCTGTATATTATCACCAACATTATTTAGTCTTTTCACAGAGGAATTAGCAGTCAGAATGAGGAGAATGAATGCAGGAGTGAAAATTGGAGAGGATAAAGTGTGTGTGTTGTTGTATGCGGATGATGTGGTGGTTATGAGTGAGTCTGCTGAAGAACTACAGAGTCTCCTAGATGTGGTAGGGGGTTATGGAAGGGATTTTGGGGTTAGGTTCAGTAGTGAGAAGAGCAAAGTAATGATAGTAAATAGGTCAGAGGACGAGAGAGAAACAACTTGGAGACTGGAAGGGGATGAGTTGGAACAGACGGAAGAATACAAGTACCTAGGGGTGTGGATGGAGGTAAATGGATGCGGCAGGGCCAAGAATGTAAAGATAAGTATGGCAAACCAGTGGGTAGGCCGTTTAGGGAGTGCAGCGAGGATGAGAGCGAGCAAGTATGATGTCATCCCTGAGGTTTGGAAGAGTGTGGCTGTCCCGAGCATTATGTATGGAATGGATGTGATAACATGGAATGACAGTGAGATAGAAAAATTGGAAGTGGGGCAGAATAGGGTAGCAAGAATGGCACTGAATGCACCAAGGTTTGCAGCAGTAGAGGCTCTTAGGGGTGACATGGGATGGAGCACGTTTAGGGAAAGACTAGTGAAGGCAACCTTGAGATATAAAGTGAGACTGGAACAAATGGAGGATGCAAGCTTAGCAAGGAAAGTATACTTGTGGAGTATAAGAGATGGCAAATGGGCGAATAAATGTGGGCGAATGATAGACAGGAATGTTATGCTAAGTAGGTGGGTGTACCGACCCTTTGAAGATAGACAGAATGTGTTTGAATGGAGAATAACAAACAGAAATGGAGAGGGGTTTGAGTGGGATGTAAGAAAGTGGAAGAATGTGATAGATATGGCAGTTAAAGATGAGGGATTGAGCAAGTGGAAGAATGAGATGGAAAGAAAGGAAACTCTCGACTGGTATAGGGAGAAAGAGGCCCCAAAGTGTGAGGTGTGGTATGAGGGAAGCCTGGGAGGTGATCTTCTTTTCCGTGCTAGAGCGCAGTGTCTGGATGTGAATGCAAGGAACTATAGATGGTCTGAGTCCCGCAGCAAAGTGTGCCAGATGTGTGATAGGGGTGTGGATGAGACTGCAGCATGTAGTGTTGGAATGCAAAAAGTATGACAGGGAGAGAACGAAGATGATGCATGTGTTTTTGAGCGAGATGGGACGTGGAGTAAACGGGAGGACTGGAAGGGAGTGGATGGTGCTGCTGCTGGGGCTCAGTGGAGAGACGAGTGGACGAGTGATTGAGGCAGTGAAAGAGTTCTTGGAAGGCATGTGGCGTGCAAGATGTAGGCAATGATATCTTGCCCCGAGAACATTGACTTCCCGCATGTTTTTTTGTTTTCTTTTCACAGGAGCTGCCGCTACAAAGGCCTGGCTGGGGAGAAATCCCGAGCCACCTGTGACATCAAGATCAAGATCAAGATCAAACACTTTTGAAGCTGCGTTGTGGGGGATTGCCTGTGGCAGGGTGTGTGAAGAGAGGAAGGAAGGAGAAGGCCAAAAGGGTGGTATGTGTGTCGTTCTCAGGGGTAACAATGGATAAGCGCAAACACTCACTAGTTTTAGTTACGACTTAATTAAGGTGTGGAATGGTGGAGTCTGTGTTTCCCCGTGTGGGTGGAAACAGTTATTATGTTGGTGCTACTTATTGCCATGTGTGCATGTTAGTTTAAGGTGTTAATGTTAACCTGTATTCATGGTATTTACAAATGTAATTAGTGATGTAAGATACGTAAGCTAACCTCTAATAAGTGGACCCTGTCCTATGACCCTTAATTAGTTCACCATCAGAATCTCTAAACAATAATTACCTCAAGTAACTTTCTTAAAGTCGTGTTACCTATATTACTTGGGCAGGTGATGATCCTGTGTGCAATAATGACGCCTCATAAGACTGGGTGAATAAACTACTAATTTTACTCTGTGGTTTAAATGATCAACAATTAATTCTACTTTGAGGTATAATGAACCTAATTAATTAATTAAAAGAGTGCCCATGAACGGCACGACAGCATTAGCAATGGCTTCCATGTCCGGGGGGTAGCTATGGGCATATCCAGCCAACTGCTGCCATTTGTGGTTGAGGTTGCTCCGGTTGATGAGCGTATAATGCGAATGAGGCTGAAGCAGACACTGGGCTTCATGTCTCTTGTTGCAGTGTACGCTCCTACCGAGATGCGTGAAACTGAAGGGAAGGAGACGTTCTACGCCAAACTCGACTCTGTATTAGACAAGTGCAAACTCATTGTCCTGGGCGACTTCAATGCTACTGCTGGCACTCGCAGGGTTGGCTACGAGCTATGTGTTAGTCCCCATAGATCTGGTACCAGAAACATCAACAGCTCTCTCCTGAATTTTGCAAAATCCAGAAGGTCGACAATTACGGGTTCCTGGTACCAGAGACCAGAACTGCACAGTTGGACTTGGTACAGCGATGCCGGAGGGGTAGCTAAGGAGATCGAGCGTATTTACAAAAGAGAACATGACATCGATTCCAGCCCCGAAGACATTTTTCAAGGCCCTGAAGAACATAAGCTTGCATTGACCGACATTGATATCAACGAAGTGCGTGCGTACCTGCAGAAAATAGATCCAAAAAAATCTCCAGGCCCCGACAATTTATCTCCTCGCGTGTTGAGAGAATGTAGTCAACAGCTAGAATTACCCATAACATTAATATTCAACAAGTCATTAGCACAGGCCAGTGTGCCTCTCGAGTGGAAAAAGGCCAATATTACCCCGATCTTTAAAAAAGGAGATAAAAAATAAGCCAGTAATTATCGTCCTATCAGCCTTACGTCTCTCCTAATTAAACTATTCGAAAAAATGATCACTTTCCTTGAAACAAATGATTTGATAACTGATAGTCAGCACGGATTTCGTAGTAATCGGTCTTGCCTTACCAACCTATTAACTTTTTTCAACGATGTTTATACATGTTGGGACGCCCGAAGCCCATATGACGTAATTTACCTAGATTTTCAAAAAGCGTTTGATAAAGTTCCTCACGTTAGGCTTATTTCTAAACTGCGTTCCCACGGTATTAACGACCATCTATGTGCGTGGATTCATGACTGGCTCACCGACAGAGAAAAACGTGTAGTTCTTAATGGTGAAGCATCGGATTGGCAACCCGTCACCAGTGGCGTGCCCCAAGGTTCGGTCCTGGGGCCAACACTATTCATAATTTACGTGAACGACTTAGAAACTGATATCCTATCAAAAGTAGCCAAATTCGCCGACGACACCAAATTAAGAGGTACGGTAATGAACAGTGAAAGTTGCGAAAAGATTCAATCAGACTTAATAAGACTTGCCGACTGAAGTGAAAAATGGCAAATGAGTTTTAACGTAGATAAATGTGAAGTAATGCACATAGGGGAAAAAAAATCCAAACTTTAAATATCAGATTCAAGGACATGAGCTCAGCGAAATAAAACAAGAAAAAGATCTTGGTGTCATTATCAGTAACACTTAAAATGAGTGATCAATGTTCTGCAGCGAGTAAAAAAGCCAATATGATGTTAGGATTAATCTCAAGAAACTTTGGTTATAAATCACCCGAACTTATGAAGAGATTATATTTAGCATTTGTAAGACCACACCTAGAATACGCCGTTCAGTTCTGGTCACCGAACTATATCAAAGATCAAGTTTTGTTAGAAAGGATACAGCGACGAGCAACCAAACAAATTCCAGCGCTCCGAAACTTGCCATATGACCCTTAATAAGACTTGCATTAAATATGTTTTCCCTAAAAAAGCGAAGGATTAGAGGGGACTTAATTGAAGTGTTCAAAATCCTTAATGGATTCGACAACATTAACCCATATAGTCTATTTCAGAGAGACACTAACACAATAACACGCAGCAACGGTATGAAGTTAAAGGGAAACCGATGTAACACATTGGTGCGCAAAAGTTTTTTCAATAATAGAGTCGTCGATCACTGGAATAGACTCCCACCGTCAGTGGTTAGCGCACAGAGTATCAATAGCTTCAAGTCTTCATTGGATAAGTACTTCAGGGATATAAGATTATACTGACCCTTCTTCGCATGTTTTCAGACAGATTGCAGCAAGACGTCAACCTAAATTCATATTATTCTCCCCCACAACCTAGATTGCAAGTAGCGTAAGTTAACAATAGAGTAAAGCAACAGTTAATGTCCGCATGACAGGTGGAGTGAGGTGTGGGTGCAGTAAGGTGACAGGTTTCTGGTGCCGTGCCTAGTACCGCCGGTAAACGAGGATCAAGCCTCCACCTGTGCCCCTGAAACTACACCTCACCCATCGTGAGTATTAGGGGGGATCCTGAGGCTGCCCTGTGCAGGCCACTCGTCCTCTTCCATTCTCCTTGTGTTTCTGTGTTCTTATGTTCTTATGTAATGAAGTCATTTTCCCCCACAGCTTAGGTTACCAGCAGTGTAAGTTAAGGGTAGTCATTTCCTCTTATTTCTCTCTTTACTGTAAAATTTCCATGTCCCTTTCTTCCTTAAAGGTACATGGTGTTCTCTTCTAACTATTTCCTGCCGGCACGTTGCCGGAGGGAGAGGTGGGTGGGGAGGAGCCTTCATCTTTTCTGTCCTGTCCTGCCACACGTAGATTACTAGTAGTAGCGATAGTAAACAGACACCCTCGCCATAGACCGATAGGTCTTCTGGTGTCTGTTCTTCCTATGTATTCCTATGTATTATCGGAAGTGCTCGTTGGAGGATCCTTCAGAACTGCCGGGTTTACTGGAGTGTTGAGTTCTTTGCAATTGACCACAGGCTTGTTGTTGCAACACTCAAGCTTCATGTCAGGTCAAGAAGAATCTCGAGATGCAACACTACTGTGTTCCATCTGGAGAGGCTGAAGGACCTGGCATGTGCTCAGGAGTATGCAGTGACAGTCTCAAATCAGTTTGAAGTGCTCGGCACCCTGGATGACCCTGTAGAACTGTGGAATACCTTGAAACGTGAAACTCTGCAAGCTGCCAAGGATTGCATTGGAGAGCGCCCAAGATATAGGAGTGGCTTTGCCTCGGTGGAGACGCTGGAGAATATCGAGGAGAGTCGCGCTGCCAGACTTGCTGGGAACCGGGACCAATACAGGGCCCTGTCACGTACGACTAGAGCTCTCCTGAGGAGAGACAAGGAGAGGTATGTCAAGGGTCTCGCCGAGGAGGTCGAGGGTCATTTAAATGCGAATGACCTCCAACCTGCCTACCGAGCCCTGAAGAAGCTCCGCTCCAAGTATTCCTCTCTGGTGAGCGCTATCCGAACAGCTGACGGTTCCCTCGTGTCGGACATGTATGGCCAGAGGGCTCAATGGGCTGAATACTTTGAACAGCTGTACATAGCGTACCCTCCACGTGGGCAGCTTCCAGTTGCTGGGTTGCAGGTGGCGGATGCTGAAGATGATTGATTTGTCCTTACTGTCGCTTATGAGCTAACTTTTCACCCTGTGTCATCCTCCACTGTATTTTTATTTTTATTTATTTGTTTAATGTTATCCAGCTCAACGTTACGTGGACCTCCTACGGAGAGGGGTCTTGGTTAAGTTAAGTGAGACACTACTTGGTAGGAGATCAATTAAATGTTATAATAGTATTTTTTGGATTGACGCATATGAACTGTTGAACCACTTGCTAATCTATATGAGCCCAGTAAAGAGTTGCCAAAGAG
This sequence comes from Eriocheir sinensis, assembly GCF_024679095.1. Classification (NCBI taxonomy): domain Eukaryota; kingdom Metazoa; phylum Arthropoda; class Malacostraca; order Decapoda; family Varunidae; genus Eriocheir; species Eriocheir sinensis. Next base: position 11,096,451 of record NC_066527.1, read on the forward strand.
AGGTCAATTTCAGTTGGAAATTGTGTTGATGTCACTCTTCTTGAGAATAGTCGTAGGCAAGAGGAAATAAAGACGAAGGAAGGTTGTTCCAGAGTTTACCAGTGAAATGGATAAAATAATGGAATTGCTGGTTAACTTTGCATGAGGGTTGGATCATATAGGGATGAGCATGGTAGAAGTCATTGTAGCAGCAGGGCCGCAGGCAGGGGAATGTACAGTTAACAAGTGCACAAGAGCAGTTAACATGAAAAATGTCGATAAATAATAGATAGAAATGCAACATGGCGGCGGAAATTAAGAGGAAGAAGATTATCAGTGAGAGAGAGCCGATAGGACCAAGAGCCTTAGACTCTACTATGTCCAGGAGGCTTCTTATAGTGGAGGCCCCTAACGTGGGATACGCCACTCCATACGAGACGGACGAGGCCTAAATGGAAAGCAACTGTGCAGGGGGAGAAGAACTGGCAGAGACGATACAGAACACTTAACCTCGAGGTAGCTGATTTAGTAATAGGGGATATGTAAACTTCAGTTGAGATTTTTGAGCTAAGGATAGACGGAGGATATTTAGTGTGAAGAAAGGTGATAATGAGTGTTATCGAATAATAGGGATGAGTGTTTGTGGGATTATGTTTAGTTGATAGGGTGGAGAAATTGGGTTTTTTGAGGTGTTGAGGCACAAGGTTCATTTACAATCAGAATGATATGAGTCTGAGGTTAAGCGTTCTGCAGCCTCTCTTAGTGCTAATTTCTGTGAAGGTAGTCTGCTGAAGAAGTTGAATAATGCAGAGGGAGTCGTCAGCGTATGAATGGAGGACATTTCTTGGGAAAAGAAGATCATTGATGAATAACAGGAATATAGTGGGTGATAGGACCAGAACCTTGGAACACACTGTTGATAGGTTTACGGGAAGAACATTGACCGTCTACAGCACAAAAGAACGTCCGGAAGGAAGCTGGGTTAAAGGAACAGGGTGAAGGATATAAGCCGTAAGAGGGCAGTTGTATTATTGGACTGGTAATGGTCAACGGTATTTGAGGGAAGGGTGGTTCATTCGCCCTGCCAGGTTGTATGATGTTTCCTGTTGGTTACTGGAATCCTGTTTGCGTTCAATTCATTCTGTGCTCTGAAAGTGTAGTGAAGGCAATTAATTACAGGTCAGCCTCATTTAGCAATGACAGCCACAGTGTGGTAAGGCTCTTTCTGAGTTTGATCCACCTGTCAAAGGGCCGTGTTGGTGTACTGGGGTCTGGTAATTTCTTCTGAAAGGTGTCATTTGGATATTAGTGTCTGTTCTAGTTTTTTTCAGTATCGACTGTAATTTTTGGGGTACTGGTTTTAGAGATTGTTTTTGTGGTATGTGTTTATTTCCCTTATGGGCATATTTTGCCTATGAGCGTGGTGTAATTGTTCACATGGATTTCAGCTGGTGTCACGAAGGTTGTTGCACGTTGTTGGATTACCAACATTGATTATAAATGTGGTGCCTATCTTGTCGACGTACATGTTACACCTTATGACTTTATGTATTGTCTGCAGAGATTTGACGTAGCAAATATCTGCGTGGCTATCCATGATGTGTCCGCGTGCATAATATTTATACTGGGTTACACGATATTATGTGCATTTGCAGGTTGAAACAGTGAAATAAAGGTGCAGCTTTTATGAAATTTCACTGGGTCATCTACAGCAATTAAAGAGAGCAAAGACATGCCAGACTCTGTGAAAGCTTTCGATATGCCGCTGGCAGGAAGTTTCACCAGGAAACGGCTGGGGAAGTTGACCAAGAGCTAATTAAGGCCCAAGAAGATCCTTGATAGAAGATGCCTCTTGGACCCATGCTGACGATCAGATGAAGTTATAAATTGTGAAAAAGTGCTTTTTGAATCTTCCGGTTAAGGATTGATTCAAAGATCTGAATAAACAGGAAAATGAAAGCGCTTCTGGGGCAGTGGTTTGGAGGTTAAGCAGTCACCTTCTAAGGCACAGGCTGTATGAGCCAGACTTCCAGCAGAAAATGTTGATAGGCAGAGACGAAAGAGTTTGACCAGGCAGGGTGTCAGCACGGAGGCACAGTTTAAAAGGACAACAGGAGCACTATAACCAGATCCATAAGCCTTCTGAGAGTTGACGCCAGAGGGACATATAAACCATCGTTCTTAAGAATCTTAGTAACAGGCATAAAGGAGTCAGAGGGGGTAGGGAGAATATGCACAGAATCGTTCAGAGTGAGTCTTTACAGAAGTTTGAGAGAAAGAGGTCTGTCTTAGAGATAGATGATGCGGCGTGCCGTCAAGTTAAGGGAAGGGAGGAAGAAAGGAGTCAAATTGGAGGAGATATTTTGGCTGGGTATGAAGTCACGAGAAAATTAGAAAAGACAGGTGTGAGAAATTTCAGTTTCACACACACACACACACACACACACACACACACACACACACACACACACACGTGTTTACACTCCGAGGATATGTGGTTCATGCATTTATTAATTTTCTCTGTAGCCGGCAGTGATGACGTTGCTGCTTCGATGTAACCCTTGCTTCGCCGCCGGCGGGCTTTCTCCACGCCCCGTGGCCCCGGGGATTTGGGTGGCGATACCGTCCCGTTCAGGCTTCACTGCCTGGCGTTACAGTTCCACGTGGCGTCGAGGCGACTCTGCGTCTACCGGTTACCAGGAGGATCAGCATGGGCCCGACCTCTACAGGCTATCCAGGACCAGTGAGCGTCCGGCGCCTCCCTCTCTTGGTGGAGACTTGCGTCGTATGGGCACTATGCAAGCCTCCGTCAACCTACAGTCGAGTCTCACGCCGAAGCTGACACAGCCTGATATCTCCCCATAACCGTTTACCCATATGCTCACATCCTCAAGGTATTCATGCAGCTGCCATTTTGCTGAGCCGTCCCTTCATCGAGGACGTCTGCAGGTAGCTGTTCGCCACTAGGCTCAACCAGCTACATTTATGACGTGTGTCCGGACTGCAAGCCGCTGCCTAACCGCGAGAGGCCGTCTTTCTTAACTCGGATACTCCCAACCGCCAGTTGGGGCTGCCACAATACCTGTGTCCTGTCCCAGTCTAGTGGATGTCACGGGTGGTGCATTGGTCTTAGGTTATAATTTACCACACTTTGCTTGTTTTGTTCTATTTCCTTAGAGACCGGGTGAAGGTATAATCATCCTTGGACTCGGTGGAGTATTGACCGACGACGTTCCCCTTTGTAATCAGTCTTACACCCACCTCTGATCCTCCTGGCTTTGATACAAGAGTTTGACATTTTCTATTCTGAAAGATGTTTTAGTTGAGTCGAAGAATAGATTTGGCTTTTGAATTTCGGAACTTGGAAATATAAAGATCATGGTTAGCAGATTGTGCGAAGGATCTGGGCTGCTTTTCTGAGCTGCTACTCTGCTTGTGACAGCACTTGCATGAAGTAACAAGCGTGGATAAACCAAGGCTTTTTAGCATGAGGAGAAGAGAAACTATGTGGAATGTGTGCCTTCATTCCAGAGACAATCACCTCTTTGATGCATGAGCACACACAGAGAGGTCTCTCTCCTGGAAACATTAATCATTCCACGAGAAATCGGAAAGTACATCCTCAGGTCGTCCCGAGAGCTGGAACCGTCTAGAAACGCTAACCCCTTTTCCCCGGTGAGTCAGTGTACTAGGAGCAACAAGACAGGGTACAGACATAAAGTTTGTCGGAGGGTAGCAGAATAATAGTTTGACAAGTGAAAGCAGAAGGGTTAGAGGTAAGAGAGGAGTCTAGTAAGTTGGGCCTTTCTCAAGACGGTCGGGAAGCCGACAAGGTGCCCTGAACGAACTATTCCTGGAAAATCGTTGGAGAGCAAAGTTGTAGTCTTGTTCACCAGGCTGGTCGGTGAAGATGATGATGACCAAAGCTGGTGGTGAACGTGAAATCTTCTAGGATGGGGTGTCAGGGAACGGAAGTAGGGTTGAATATGCTCCACTTTAGAGTTCAAGTAGCCAAGAGTTTACATAGTAGGGATTAGGTGAGCGATAACAACGCACAATATTTAGTAATAGAGCCAAGCTATGAAGTACTTAATGGTCTGGAAAATTCTGAAGAGTCAAAGGTCGAGAACATGAGGAAACAGAAATGATGTCGTTGCGCACGTAGGCGCAGCTGATCCAGCTTTAGGTTGAAATTTAGGATAGAGATAGGAGGAACATAAGTAGAGATTGTTGCCAGTAGCCTCAGAAACCTGTGCTTCGGTGGGAAGAAGGTGAGGTTTGAAGGGAGGGAGAAATGGTGTTCCACAGAATGAAAATTAGAACGAAGACCGCGCGTATGTTGAAAATTGATAAGAAAAGAAGGGTTCGAGGGTTATCAAGACACCTCTCTGCAAGTCCCGGCAGCCAGAAGGGAGTCCTCCCTGGGGAATTTGTCTAAGGCAGGGACTCAGGCAATTTGAGATGCTTGACATTTGAATTTCAATTTTGAGAAAAGGTATTATATGTTGTGTGAATGTAATGGTGTGTGGAAGAGAGGATCTGTCTTTAGAGCACTGAACTTCTCTCTGGTGTTGATGAGAGGATTGGGAAAGTTTCGTTTAGTCGGCACCCAACATCTGTGCTTTCCTTATATGCCGGAGAGAGAGACAGGCAGGGAAGGAATTATGAGGAGAAGGAACAGATCCCAGGAGACAGGACACAACTCCGATTAATACCTGGTACTGCCCATTCACTGCTGGAGTGGACAGGGGCGTAGGGGTATCCCGGCCACTTTAAATTCTTCCTCGCCAGGAATCAGACGATTTGTGGTGAGGGGTATTGCTAACCACTGCACCTGGCCCCCTGGTGTTGATGAGACAACTGGAAATGGATTGCTGAGGACATGAGGGTCTTTGGAGGCCTCAGCACCCTCCTCGCCTCCCCATATATATGCACCTCACAGGTGTGGATTTTACACCCGTTTCCCGGTAGGTGTTTTCCCTACTCCCTCATGGTCCTGCGGCATCTAATTTATGCCATGATGATCGAACCATGCAGTTGTGTCGCTATTATTGCTGTTGTTATGATAATTAATTTGATGATGTGTGTATGTTCCATTATATCATGATTGTTGTTTGTTTTTCCATATCTTATATGATTTATCTATATAACACTGTCTGCAGGTTTCACACTTTCCTTTTTGAACATCCGTGTGATATAATAATGATTTATTTCAAGAGCATGTATTATCTTTTTGCATTTACGATAATGACCACTATTACGTATTTACTTGAATATTATGATATTCCATAGGAAGCTGTCATTACTATAAGACATCGGTGTATTCAATGTCATTTTCATTATCTCTCTTTGCAGAACATTCAGTAGTCCTGCTTTTCTTTTTTCCTGTACATATTTACAAATTGAGAACAAAATAGTCCTCGTAGCCGAGCAGTGTTCTGCACGAAATTTACCGATTCACGTGATTATTGCTCAATCGATCTCTTCCTTGTGTGCAAACCTTGAACCAGTATCAAATCAGCAATCAGCAACAAGGTCCCGGCATTTCAGTGTCTTTATTATCAGATGCAGGGATCTCTTGTTTACCTTTTTTCCGTCGTAGGCGCAAGCTCTCTCCTGAAGCAGATTGCATCTAAAGAGCCAGACGCATTCACCAGTTTTACGGGAAGTGGGTAGCTGCGTGGATGTGTGGCCCTCGCATTCGCAGCACCATGGACGACGCGAGATCGAATCCGCCGCTACCACATGATATTTTCAGTCACCATAAAGTGGCCTAGAAAAATCACATGCGGTCTGACCACCTATAAACCGACTCTAGAAAAACTGTCAAAGTGAGTCAAGAGAAATGACTCAGAGGGGCCGGCGGCATGAGCCAAGAGGAAGATAATGCCACTATAAACGCACCTGCGCCACACCGAGTTACGGCCGACCGCGGTACAAGAGATCCTACCGGCGCCACAGACGCCACAGAGCGAGGAAAAAAAAAGGATCAGGGTGAAATTTCAACCCTCTAGCGCCCATGTAACATATATGTAACATTAATTTCGATGTCATATATATTTTTTGTTTTTAAATAAATTTATTACCTTTATAACCCAGTGTTACCGATATGCTCTGCAAATATACGTTGTCTGAGTGAGCTTCCTGTTTTTCTATAAATTGTGAGAGACCTAGTCTCCCTGGTGATAGCGCAAGTGAACTGCGTGTTTTGCTCTCCTGTCAGGCACCTCAACAACTACTCATGCATTATAAAGCATTGTTTGATTGTTTTGATGGAATTAATCAGTTAGATGTTGAATTTGCATGAGATAAGGAACATGAACTTTAATGCTGTATATACATTGATTGATGTTTATATAATGATGTAACATATATGTAACATTGGATCTTTGAAGTATATAGCTATCGATGTAATATCTTATTTTGTTGTTCTTTAACGCTTACGTTTCTGCGTTGTTAACAATTGTTTATCGTCCTATACGAAAAAAAATTATATATAATCCTGAAGACTGAAAACTATGTGGTTTTTACGGGCCGGAAAAACTAGGCTATACTGTTGATGCAGCCCTATTACGCTTACGTGGTAGTTATAATATTGCCATACTGGCTTGTTGTTTTCCGGGGCAATGGCGCGTGGGGCGGGCGGAAAAATCAGCCGTGGTAACGAGCTGTTATATCAGCTTATTTTGGCGGGAGCGAGGAGCGTGGGGCGGGGCGGAAAAACACGTGGGGCGAGGGGCGGAAGGACATCCGTGGTAATCCTGCGCCATACCGACATTTTGGCGGGGCAAGAGGGGCGTGGGGCGGGGCGGAAAAGAAACACGTTGGGTGGGGGCGGAAGGACATCCATGAAGTATCCTGCGCCATAGCGGCTTTATTTTGAGGCAATGGCGCGTGGGGCGGGGCGGAAAAACAGCCATGGTGGCAGGCTGTCATGCCGGCTTTGTTTGGCGGGGCGAGGGCGTGGGCGGAGGCGGAAGAACTTCCGTAGTATCCTATGTCATAGCGGCTTGTTTGGCAGGTCAAGGGAGCGTGGGGCGGGACAGAGGATCGGCGGTGACATGCTATGGGGAGGAGCTGAGGGGATGTGCTATGGTGCGGTTGGTGGAAGTGACAGGTCCGGGGCGGCAGGACATGGGCTGCGCCATGCCTCGCGTTCTGTCTAAGAGGGGAGCGTGTAGGGTGCTTAGGGTATGCGGTGACCGAACTGGTAGCGTACTGGGTTCACATTCGCCGCGTGGTGGACGACGCGGGTTCAGATCCCCAGGATACCACTCGGATTTTTCAGTCGCCGTCGAGGGGTTTATTAACAGTAACGGGGACCAGAAATAGAAGCCAGAATCATTTTATAATTTTTATTTAACCACGCAAAAAAAACACGTCTTAGTAATGACATACAAACACACGCAATTTGATGGATGCAACTCGTTTCTTTTTTCAGCAGAGATGGAGGTAAAGATCTTGGGTATGAAACGACGGATTGAAAGCGGAATTTTCTTCCTTTGACTGGCTGCTTGTCATCGCTGTCTCCTCCGCAGGGGATGGAGCGTCAAATCCACAGTGATTTCGGCTGGGGTACCTTGGAGTCGTTCTTTGGAGGGGGAGTAAAGAGATTCCTGTATGGAGCATCCTCGCAACTTCAGCTACCATGCTCAGCATTTCTGCGTCAGCGTTTTCCCGCCTCATGGTTTCACCTGGAGAACAATAATAATTACTCGACATGTAAAGAAATGGATGATTTATCATTCCATATAGATGCATACATACCGATCTTTGGAGGGGGTGCTTTGTAGTCTGTGATGATCGTTTCTTGTGCTTAACAGCACCACGTCCTTCAATCTCCCTGCTCGGTGCGTCTGCATCGACACTTTCTCAATATCATGCTTTCATCTGGAAGGTGAGTTGCGAGAACAGTAATAATTAAATGTTGATTACCAGACCATCTGAAAACAAACAAGAGAGTAAATACAGAATGAAACGGTATTGATGAGATTTAACCGACATGTAGATAGCACGTGTCACTTACACACCGAACGTGGTTGTGAGAACCGTTTAGCCATCGTTGCGTATACACTTCAACTTACTGGTAAAGTGCAGTTTGGCAGTGGGTGGACGTCTGGGTTTTATAGCCATCAGGTATGGACGCAATTGGCAACCCATACCGCAGAAGTGTTGCGATAGCAGCTGTTCCTCTAGCATGCTGCTCAGGTGTTCTCCCGCGTCTACCCTCTCTTTAGCACCATGCTTTGCACATGACAACGTTGCAAATCTCTACGTCGACAATGCCTTGCGTGCTAAGTAAGCAGAATGTTGTTTCTGTGTAGTAATGGAAAGAGTTTGTATCCCAATCGCGTATTAAGTTTATCATTATAGAAATGCTGTATTTGAAAAAGGTTGCATGGAGGGAATATGACACGATTTAGGGTGATGACTGAGGGAGATAGCAAAAAGAGATTACATCGATGTAAATGCCACACAAAGGGATTGCAGACCCTGTAATCTATATACAATCTATACACCGTCATATACGGATGTACCTTGGCAAGTGATGTGTGACAGTGAATACAACCTTGGATCTAAGTTATAAGGTGTCAAAGTAACCAAAGTGTTTGAGTTTTCATAATGGACATATATAGCGATCCAGTGACCCATGACTTTCTCCCCCCTTCAGGTGTTCAGAATAAAGACAATGGGTGGGGTTTTAGCTGCTGCTTTGCATGTTCAAGCAGCTTACCGACATGACTTTCAGGATGACAACCTAAAAAAATAATCTTATCCCCAATGCCGCTAATCCTCGTTCGATTTCCAGTGCATTTTATTTTACGCGCAGACCTGACACGTTACTTGACGATGCGCGTCAATTTCAATTATGCCTGTCGTGTCGGCGAAGAATATGACGGAATTTCTATTTGTCCTTCGTAAAGTTAAAGGATACGCATGTTTCCATTTTGTCGGGGAATCCCATTTTCCCACGTCTTCTGTGACGAAATTAAAGCGCATAAGGTTCGACCCGCTGCAAAGCCAGGAGAGTAAGATTGTTAATTGTTTCCAAAGCAAGTCCTTCTATCGTCGAATAAAGAGTCGAGAACATGATGAAACTGAGCATGATATTATAAGCCAGACCCGTGGCGATATGAGCGTGATTGAGATCCGCGTGAGTGAAATAAAGACCGTTCTTGTTGTAGAACCAGACGTATTATCCATGTCAGCCATAACCATTAACATCAGATTCTGTGGAATGATTTGTGCAAACAGCTTAATTCAGCCCATAAACTCGTTGATTGATTCCTAAGACATATGTTTTATACAGGGTTCGTTGTATATGCAGAGTTTCGACGCGGTGAAGTATTGAGTGACGATAACGCTGATGCGCGGCACGACGCGATCGACCCATAGTTTTACTGATTCGAGCAAATTAAAGAGATCTATCCTGAGATGTTTAGGATCCACGACTTGCTTTAATTTCAACCTGATTCTCACATCTGTGCCGTCGAGGGAGATACAGCGTCTAGACTCGCAATATCTAACAGCAAAGGTGCTGTCCTTACTGAACCGTGTGCTTTTATGTTGTAATCATTTCTTTTCTTGTTGGCTCCTGTAAGTACTCGTCACTATACGTGTTCGCTACCTTTCACTCTGATCATCACGGAAAAAGAGGAACTACGTCAATCGAATCTAACTTTTCTTGGGGGATCTGACGTTATCATTTTAACAAGGCATGATATTAAAGAATTTGGATTCTACCATCTGTTCGTTGAGGTAGCAAATTACAATTTTAAAAGATTATTACTAAAGCCGTTGTAAAACCACATGATCCGTATCACCAGCTTCGACCGTCCACATGGTCACGCGTCTTCATGTCTATCCGAGGTGTACGAGATCAAGTATCCAGGAACGCCTGGAATCCTAAATTCAATATAACTATCATTAATCTCATTATTAGGCGTCCCAGATTAACAGGTAAAATATCGAAGTTTGTTTCAGATGCAATAGAACTTTCTACTGGTCTCACGCGTCCTCGAGAGCCAACTAACGGCGGCTGCGTACTGACGCAGAGAGGTGAGTCATCCACCCCCTGTACGTCAGTCCGTATTCCGCCATCTTCCACGTTAAACCGCACGTTTTCATGTTGAATATGTCACTTTTATAACATGTTTTACGTGACCGTCGTTTCGTCTTTCTCTTTTGCTTGTTTTCTTACGCGCTTACGGACGCGCCCGCCTTGGACTCGTCTTTTGACGCTTGCGGACTCCCCTTACCTCCCCTCAGGCAGAGTCTTTGTCCAGCGCCTTTCAGAGCCGGCCGCCTCTGGTTTTAACGGATGACGGTGTCCGTCCATCTAACCTCGCCTAGCCGTCTTTCCCCATACGCACCTTCGGGCGACATTTCTCATGAGAAAGGATGGCTTTTTATTGAACCGCTCAGTATAAAAGTCCACCTCCTCTTCTACCCTCGCTGAACGGGAGGCGGGAGAAATATCCTAATATCCTCTAATCACCACCCCTTGTGACTCTCTAAAGGCATCAGGGAAATCATGACGTCCGGAGAATGATGCCACTCCTCACTTGACTGTCTGAATGAATAACATCTTCACGAAAGTGTCGTATTTATTTCTTGACGGGCGAATATGCAATAAAAGGGTCATGGTTTTTCCTCGCCCGTAGGTTTAATACTTTTACCCTTTGATCGCGAGCACTCTGACGTCGAATCTATGAAGGGTCTTGACCAAAGAGATTTATATACGAGCTGGCAAATCTCTACCTCAAGCAGCTTCCATAGTAACTGCATCTAATATGAATTTTACCATTGCCCGCCATACATCGTGGGGTTACGCAATCGGCACATAGATCAAGGCGAGTCAACCCTGCGATAACGGCGTGTGGGGAAGAGCAGGTAATATGTAAGATTCTTGACATTATGAGATCGTCGGACTCCATAAAAAGTATAATCCATAGTATGTGCAAATCTAGACACTGTGCCGTCGGAATCGAATTTAAAGACTACTACAAAAGTAGTCATCACCGATACAGATACCTGCGAACAATTAGATCTGTCCTCCGTAACAGTTTATTATAGCTAAATACTGGAATTCCTCACCCATAAAGTAATGTGTATAGTAACTCTTGAGAAGCTTTGCAAGGGACAGATCGCTATGATAACATGAATCATGGTATCACCTGCCAAGATATTTAACTCCTGGGAACGAAGGTATACAATAAGTATGTATGTTGCTGGGTTGAAGGTGAGCACTCGCATAAATTTCAGTACGGGCTGAAAATCGTGCTTGGGTATACTATAAAACGATTTTTAGGATACAAACAGTTTCACCATGGCTATTTCATAATCCTTATTTGGGTCAAGGAGTAAGGAGAGTTAAGTCTATTTACAAATTGATGGGTCTATTATCCAAATATCCTATTTCAATTAATTCAAATATATATAATGTTCATCTCCACCATGGCTAGCTAGTAACTGATTCAATAAACTAACACAGGATGACATATATACACAATATTCAGGTACTTTTATTCGAGTGTACAAACAAGAACAGTTTGAATATAAAAGGTTCCAGTCTGGTAGCGAAGCGTCTGTGCGGGCAGATGGTATTCCGCCACTCCTCATCAATTTTCCGGCAGCCCATTCAACTGACTGTGTAATTTTTTTCCATATCCTTGTCCCGCTGGCCAGCGTGACTAACTTTTTCACATACGGGTCTTGAAATGATGTCGGCGATTCAATCTTGGTGTCTTCTTTCGGAGCCTTCGACATGGTATTGCCAGTCTCGTGCGATTTGTTAGCGGCCTGCATTGCCTTGACGTTGTCCTCAATCGATGCTCCCCAACCGAACTGCGTCACACAGGCGATAAAGTCGGAGATTTGTCCGTTCCCCAATGGTTTCTTGCACGATCAGGTCCTGGCTCATCTCGGTGCTTACCATCGATCTCGAAAGGTTGTACAGTCGCTTCCTGCGACATATACACTCACTTGACGAATACACTTGATCTGATCCTTGATGAGACCAAACGCGTCACGACCAATAGCATTTTGGCGTAAGCAAAACATTTTCTGACGCTGGCAAACTCGGCATCGCAGAGCTTTCCAGTAGCGGTTTCAGTGCCATATGGCACGACTTTATTGGTGGAAACAGTACTGACGATCGTTTTATTTCTCGACGGCTGCAAACCATCGCCTGCGGTTGGCAAGATGTCGCCATTCATCCACGGACGGATGTAGTTATCAATCAGGTTTCCTATCGATCTTTTCTCTCCGACAGATGCTTAAGTAATCCGGTATTGTCGTGTATTCGATGTAGATCTCCGATAACAGTTAATGCAAACAATGCGGCCTGTGGAGGTTGCTTTTTCTTGTCTGACATTCTTATGGCGTCAGGAGATAGATTCAGGTGGGCGAAAAGAGCATATGACAAAGACTGCTCCTCACTCGAGAATTTACCCTTTGGGATTGCCTTGGTTGATAATCAAATATGTATAATATTCAGACCGGAAAAGGCATTAAAATTACCCTTTTCATCCCAGGCCATATTAGGTTTCCATCCGGTAACTATGACGATACTCCATATTCTCGATGACAGATTCACACAACACAGATCAGAATCGTCGCGGTGGTTGTACACCGAAGAAAGGTAAAGAAGATCTGTATTGACTTAGACGCAGAAATTTACCGGATGGAGTAGTGACGACAGCAGGGAGCGGGAGCGGTAGAAACAGCGGCGGGGGCGGTAGCGTTCGTATTGTATGTATTTTTCAGCGATGGACACTGGAACAAGGCAATATTCTTTCATTTTAGCAGTAAACCTGGGAAATCACCGACGGCAACATTGGTAGAAGAATTCATCAAAATACCCCCTCTTTGCGAGTTGCTTTTTTTTAGAAGACGGGAGTCTTTTAAGGCCACCTGCACGAATGTCTTTCCTAAATTTCTTCAATTTGTTTGTACGTTGGTCTTATCCAAATCAGTCGCTTTTAAAAATTAGAGAAAATTTCAGATATGCATTTCAATTTTATTCTTTCAGTCCTTTTATCAGATCCTTTCTCAGTTGGGGATAACGGCTGGTAGAAAAATGGAAGAGTCTTTATGCTTGCAGAATAAAGGGTTCTTACGTCATATAGCAAAGCAAACATCTATCCAACCTGTCGAATTACTAGGATAATACCCTCAATGTACCCTAATATTGTTTCTTTCTCCGATAGTCCTAGTCTTCAGAATATCAACTTGATAAGTTTCCAGTGAGGAGAGACTCTGTAGGTTCATCGGTAAAATGCCTTTGCTTCTTCACCTCCAAATCCTTTAAATAATACGTAGGAACTGTTTGGGATGTATCAATACGGGTGATTTTAATATCCTCCGTATTGTTGACAGTGTGTATTAAATTTGAACTGCATTTGATGAGACCGATTATTGGTATTACTATGTCTCCCACCGTCAAATCAGAACTGACGCGATTCTTTATAATTGGGTTGGTTTAAATACGAGTTTAAACTGTGCTTTGATTTGAGACAGGTTACGTATTTCATGTTGCCTGTTTCGAAGGGGTTGTTGCCAAACCTAAGCCGGTATAGGGTGCGATTATGCATTCACCAGGGACAGGAG
>NC_066527.1:11110140-11132640 GCF_024679095.1 Eriocheir sinensis
GTCGTATCAACCACAAGCTCTGTTAGCTTAAGAATAATATGTTTAGTAAGGTTTGTAATACTAAATAAAGATGGTTGTCGGCCACAGTCATTGGCGGGGTGGGGCCAATGAATAGCTTTGTGAAAGGATATGAGAGAATATACCGCTCACAACGCAACTCTAATAGATGGAGGCCCGTATAAAAAAATAATAAAGTAATAGTAGTAGTAGTAATAGTAGTAGTAGTAGTAGTAGTAGTAGTAGTAGTAGTAGTAGTAGTAGTAGTAGTAGTAGTGGTAGTGGTTGTAGTAGTAGTAGTAGTAGTAGTAGTAGTAGTAGTAGTAACATTATTATTATTATTATTATTAGTAGTAGTAGTGGTAGTAGTAGTACTAGTACTAGTAGTAGTAGTAGCAGTAGTAGTGGTAGTAGTAGCAGTAACAACCACAACAACAACGACACTCACAAGACATGTGCTTGCAGTGGGCAGGGAGGGCCAGAGTGTCGGTGCGGTGCCTTCGTCTCCACGCACACCGGCGAGGAGGAGGTGGTGCAATTCCCGCCCATCAACCTGGACGACTGTACCCAGGATGTCCAGTGTGCCGAGCTGTGCCTAGCTGAGGTAAGGCCAAGCGCTGTTGTGCGGGGTACATTGCTACACGGCTACCTTACATTTTACGCGAGTAGTATAATGTGTATCTATGATCAGTGGCTGAGGTAGTAATAACATCTTCACGCCACTACAAACTATTCTAACAAGTCTGCTCAGTAGGCCTACATTTTGTCTAGTTGATGCACAGTTTACTAGTGAAGTTTGTTGTTCAGGAGATTAAGTACGCCATTTGCTTCTAATGAATAATAAAGTATCTACTGAAGCTTCATTAATTTTTTTTTTACATCGCAGCCTATTGCGCCGTTAGGCTTCCTCACTGGTGGGTCCTGATGGTCGGTCCAGCCCGTTGTGGCGCAGGCGAGTGTTTATAGTGGCGCCATCTTGCATTGGTTCATTCTGCTCCCCCCCGGAGCTCATCTTTGAGCCTCACCTTGGAGAGGTTATCTAGAGCCCGGGATGATAGGTGGTCTTCTGGGCAGTATGTGGGTAGTCTTAGGCCACTCGACGGTGACTGAAAAATCCCAACTGTGTACCGGCCAGGATTCGAACCGACGTCCCTCCTGGATCTCCCGAATGCGACGGCGGCACACTACCACTCAGCCACCGCCTCCGTTATATGGATTAGTTTTTCCATTTGATCAATGATCCACTCACTTCCTTCTCTATTTTCGTCATCCATGAGTAGCCTTCGATATAAATCAATGTTTATTATTTCCTCTTCAAACTCAAGCACCATTATTGGGAAGCAATATTAAATGTTTGAATTGTGAAGTAAATCCCGCGGGGGTTGTGTCCACAGTGGGAAGAAGCTACCAACGGTGGGGACCTGTGCAATCCAACGGGCGATGGCGATACGATAGCTGACGACATGTGTGCCAGCCTGGCTGAGAAAGGCGTGGACAGGCTGCAGCCCCACACGGTGAGTCTCGCCACTGCTAGGAGTGCTCAAGTACGGTACGGGCGAAGGGGGCGGGGTGAATGTTGCTTATAGGTACTTATTGGTAGGAGTAGAGCCGTTACTTGGTGTTGCTTAACCCTTGTCGCACCGGAAGTAGAAATGTTACTTAGGGAGTTACTTTAGGGTACCAGGTGAAGGAGAACGGTTACTTAGGGAATATTTGATGGTACTGTTACTTGATTAAAGTGTTACTTAAATGCTCTGGTTGTGAGAGAACTTTTATTATTATTATTATTATTATTATTATTATTATTATTATTATTATTATTATTATTGATATTCATGAGAGAGCATCAAGAAAATAAAAATGAAATAAATGGTATAGACCTAAACAGAGTCCCTCGATGAGCATACATGGATATGAGAAACAAAAGAATGACAGTAAAGTAAGAGGACTGAAAAGAGAAGAAGGTGGGGGGGGCAAAATACCTAAATAGTTAACAAGGGGGTGTTGACTTTCTTTAAGCTGATCAGAGTCAACAAGAGAAGCAAACTCATTTGGAGGTGCATTCCACGTTATCAAATTGGAAATAAATGAGCAGTGGCCCCGGGTGAAAGGCGCCATTGAAAAGTATGGGAGGTAACTAGTGACGGTCACCGGTGACGGCCACCGGTGACCTAGTGTGAAAGATACATCAAGGCTATTGCCTGAAGCAAGGGTAGGATCACTAACAAGTTACTCACAACCAGATGGGCAAGATGATATGGGCAGCATGGCCATGAGGATCAGTGGGGGACAGAATTCAGCCAGTCAATGTGCTGGGCATTGAAATCACCAATAGCAATTTTACCTACACACACACACACACACACACACACACACACACACACACACACAACTTCCTTGTAACGTTAAGGGTACTGGATGTAGAACTGCGAATTAGCCTACGTGTTGCCTTGGATTGGTGGGTGTAGAACTGTTGCTTAGGGTGTAAGTGAAGGGAAAATACAATGAGTGCTAATTACTGTTAAATATGTTGTTGTTTAACTTACAGAGCTGCGCCTTAGCGCGCGAACGCGGAAGCGCGCGGCATGTAATTCTGCTGCGGGTCTCTCTCGAGCCAGCCAGCCGTTCCCCTACGGAAGTGTGTGTGTGTGTGTGTGTGTGTGTGTGTGTGTGTGTGTGTGTGTAAATTTTATGCATCAATCAAACTTCTTTCCGGTCATCAGTAAGGATGCCAGGAGGGGCGTGCTGCTGCTGATCTTCCAACTTCCAAAACTGGATCTTAAATATCTCTTTGGTGTTTCGGTGAACTTTTGCTGTTGCCTTAGACATCTCGAATGATTTAGGCATAGTCTTGAATGATTTTACTCTCTAAATTACCCTCTTCTGAATTAAAGGCGTCTTTTATGTTCAATTTTCTTTCGGGACAATCTATTTATGTAGTAGCACCAAACTCCTGAGCTTTCCAATAGTTAAAGATGGGGTAGTACCTCAAACTCCATTTATCCACCAGACAACACTACTGTCGAAACATCGCAAACACAGCCGTCCCCCTCTTCTACATTATTTATTTAATATGTATCCTAAACCCCTTAAATATTTTTTTTCAACTTCCTAATACAAAAGTTAACTAGCACCTCCATTCTTTCATTCCTTTCAATAGTATCAGCTCTGGACCATCTTTCATTGCTTGTATTTCCTTCTTCCTATGACTTAAACTCCCATGAGAGGAATATCAGAAACACATCGAATTTCAATCTTTCATGCTTTTGCTCCTCTTGTCGATCTTTTTCCTGACTCCATCGCCGTGAAAAAGTGTTTATCTGTCCCTCCGTGCAATGTACGATGTACATGCGGCAACACGATTATTTTCATGCATGTGTCACTTGCAAATAGTTCAATACAGTTCAGTAGGATTTCCCAGACCAAGTCAATCCTGCGATATACAGTTCCCTTGTAGGGTTGTTAGAGCTTCCGTAACAATGATCTACATTCTTTACAGGTGTAAACATTGTAATTAGATCATAGGATAAAAAATTTTGACATCGAGTTTATTTCCGTTATTTTGTGGGTGTGATAATTTATGCTCTAAAACCGATATTTTCAATATACTGTGTACTATAATAAAGGTTTAGGAATCTGGCTCCGCTGTCCCCATTCTGACTCATGGTTCTTTTGTGCAGGTGTACCTCTATTACAATTTGTGCGAAGGCCCGTGGCAGTGGGACGGAGTGCAGAGCCAACAGGAGCTGGAGTGTAAGAACGACACCGCCATCATCGATTGTGCAGGGCCCTCCGGCACGCCCATGTTCTCGACCACAATGCTGCCGTGAAAAGGCAGAACACATTAACTCCAAAATCCTGGCTTTGAAAAACTTGATGGTAAAGGTTTGAAGGTTCATTTCTTTATTCCTACGTGTATGAGCTCAGTGTCTTGCACACCTGCATATTGACCTTCGATCCTTTGTATTAAATAAAAAAAAAAATGTTGTAAATGCCAAAATTTATGAACCAAAGCACACCAACTACTTCTATGTATGGATATAAAGCATTCTGCTCTGTAATTCTTTGTACCTATTATTATCATCAAATTATATGGTAGAATGTTTGCACTGAGTCACACACGCACACTTTCCCTCTCACATCGCTCTTTCTTCCTTCCCTTCGCTGACTCACTGAGGTATTTCTGGGTTGCCTTCGTTTGAGCGCTATCTTGATCTAGGGAGAAAGGTAAACTCGATGCGACAACGTCTAAGGTCATATGACACCGAAGAGCAGGCAGAAAATATAAAGAAATGCAAGTTGAGAAAAGAAATAAGAAGAAAGAAGTTAAGAAATGAGATATAAGACATTAATTAATGCAAAATCAGAAAAAAAATGAAAGTGCGTCAAATTTGCAGTTGTTGGGATAAGTTTCTTAATAGTAACATATGGCAATCTTTCTAAGGAACGTAGATGAGGAGCTCTTGAGTGATTTTTATTTGTTACGCTACTCTGACGAGAAAAAAAATCCGTTTTCTCGGTGTAACTCGGGAACTAATAGACGTATGAGGAATTTGAAGATACCATAAGAATCCTCACTAAATTCCGCTTCGGAGCATATATTCGGCTAAAAAAGTTGGCCCACAAAATTTCGAGCTAGCCGCAGATTTCTCAAGAATCAGAGGGGAATGGAACACACACACACACACACACACACACACACACACACACACACACACACACACATGATCCCTTTTTCACGGAAAAATGTAAACTCGATGCGGCAACGTCTAAGGTCATATGACACCAAAGAGCAGGCAGAAAATATAAAGAAATGCAAGTTGAGAAAAGAAATAAGAAGAAAGAAGTTAAGAAATGAGATATAAGACATTAATTAATGCAAAATCAGAAAAAAAAAGACGGTGCTGCAGTGCAGTGCACCAAATAACCGGAGTAAAAAAATATATATATAAGTTGAGGAAAGAAATAAGAAGAAACAAGTTGAGAAATGAGAAATAAGAAGATAATGATACAATACATCCAGCAAAAACTTAAATAATTTATCGAGTCTTACGTTCAATGGCGATTTTTTATTTTATTTTCGGACTTGCATTAGAGAGTAAATTCATATTCCAGCCTGGTCATTAACCTAATGTCCTTAACCTTTTCCGTGATTATAATCTCGTGGGCATTCGAGGGCCCAAGATCTTATCTTAACCCTTCAAGTACCCCTTCTCCCGTCACCCCCCCCCCCCTTCCATGCTGGGCACCCCTACTCCCGTCACCCTCCCGCTTCCGTACGCTAGTCCGAGAGGGGGGGCCCCCCCCTCTCGGGGGGGGGGGTAAAAGAGAGGGGAGGGGGGGGTCCAGATACCCCATCTTCCGTAACCCCCTCGCTGACCCTCCCAACCCCCACTTCCAGTCCCCCCCGCCGAGGCAACCCCCACTTCCGTATATTTGTTACTACTGAAGTCAACACAGTATAACGTCTTAACCCCTCCCCACCCTCCTAACCCCAAAATCCACCCCAACCTCTAACCTCACCCACAATCCTTAACCTCCACCCTAAATTCACACCCCACACCCTACCGACCTCTAACCCCGAATCCACTGCCTTCACCACCCTCCACCACTAACCCCCAGCCCCCAGTCAACCCCCTTCCCATAACAACTCCACATCTCTAACCATACCCCAGACCTCCACTGTAAACCCCTATCTCAATCCCCATTCCCCAATACCCACCATACTCCAACCCCTCACCTCAAAACCACAACCCACTATCCCAACCTCCCCCACAACCCCCAACCCGCAACCCCAATCCCAATCTTCACAGCGAACCAGTTTCCCCTCCAACTTAACCCCCAAACCTCCGCCCCAACTCCCCATCAATCCCCACCCTCACCTCCATCATCAGACCTCCACCCCAACCTCAAGTTTCCAAATCTCCTAAGCCCCAACCTTCAGCCCAACCAAAAGCCTCCAATCTAACCTCCAATCCCAACCCTCAACCTCCACCCCAAACCCTAAACATCCACTTCTGATCTTTAACTTCCACCCAAACTTTTACCACCAACCTCCACTTCAACCCTCACCCTCCTCAACCCTCACCCTCCATCCACAATCATCCCCCACCCCCCGCCACCTTCCACCTCCACCCACACCCACCACGAACCCTCCTCAACCTCACCTCCACCTACAACCCCCTCAGCCTCAACCTCCACCTTCAACCCGGCCCCCGAGCCCTCCTCAACCCTCAACCTCCACCCACAACCCCCCTCAGCCCTCAACCTCCATCTTCAACCCGGCCCCCAACCCTCCTCAACCCTCAACCTTTACTCCCACCCTTCCAACACTCCATCTCCACCCACAATCCCTCAACCACATCCAACTCCAATCCTCCATTACCTGCAAACAACTTTTTTTCCTCGCAGAGTAACATTTTTGAGCGTTCTGAACCAGCGGGTGGGACCAGAGGACAAGTTTTAGTAAAGAATGGGCGTTACGGGAATTAGTCAAAATTACAAATGAGGAAAAGTAACAGTTTGTTTATGAAGCAAGTAAAATCACCCACTTTGGGGTGATTCTTGAAATGAAACTGGGTTGTTGTGAGAAGACAGGTGAATACGGAACAACAGCACGCACCAAACGGTGGAGGATGAGTGGGTGGCACAGGTACACCGACATCCTCCACCCGGCTCCTCGATTACTTTTCCCCTTCTCTGCTGCCTCGACAGTTATCTCGTTCTAGTCACTTTAAACACAACCTCAGCAGCATCTACCTTCTCGCTATATGTCGTCATTACTTAGCAGGCGAACGACCGGGGCACTCCTGCCGCCCGCCCGCATCTTGCCGTTCAAAGCCGTTCAATTACCGAGGCGCAGCGAACCACCTGCTACACTCCCGCTGCTCGTTCGCCTGACGCCGTTCGACGCCTCGGTCGACTGAACCACCGAGGCTTCTCAACCCGCTGTGGGAAGCGACTTGGTGGGCGCTAGGGATGGGCAAGTACCGTTAATTTGAGTACCGGTAGTACCGGTACCGGTACCCAAAGGAGTTTTTTTTTCTTAATGACTTCTGATGAAATTCCCAAACAAATTTCCTGTAAAGAAAACTCTCTTCCTTCAACTTAATATCAACTAGAGTAGAAATGCAACGTTTAGGAGCCTTCTGATTAATGTAAAATCACTTAGGTTTAAGGACAGACCACCTAGTCTGTACCATGGGGTCTGTGTGGTCTAATTTTCTATGTAAATCTTTGTAAATCTCTCTCTCTCTGAATGAAGTGAATATTTATTTTTTCGAGAAAAAAATTAGAATGTATACTTATTATGGATGTACTCGATCATAGTCTAATAACATTAAAAATATTTATTAGCAACCTAAAAAAGAAAAAGAATCGGACATGAAGAATTATCCAGTTACTCCAATAAATAAATAAAATAAGAAAATAATGGAAACGGGAGCTGTGATGGAAACGGAAAGCAGGACAAAATGGTGGGAACTTGGGGAGACGGTCAGCGGGGCAGTGACTCAGCGTCTACACACAGGGCCCATACCGCGTGAAACCACATGGAGGTGGGCGGGCGAGCGCCACTAAGATCCAAACGGTACTGGTACTAGCGGCAATGAGCAGTGCCGAGTGATCATTAAGCTTCCCGGAACCCAAGTGATCATGATGCTTCGCTGTACCAGTACCGATACCAGTTATCGATACCAGGTACCGGCGAGTGATCATCAAGCTTCCCGGAACCCAAGTGATCATGATGCTTCGCGGTACCAGTACCGATAGCAGTCATCGGTACCAGGTACCGGTACCTGGTATCGATAACTGCTATCGGTACTGGTACCGCGAAGCATCATGATCACTTGGGTTCCGGGAAGCTTAATGATCACTCGGTGCTCGCCCGCCTCCATGTGGTATGAGCCCTGTGTGTAGACGCTGAGTCACTGCCCCGCTGACCGTCTCCCCAAGTTCCCACCATTTTGTCCTACTTTCCGTTTCCATCACAGCTCCCGTTTCCATTATTTTATTTATTTATTGGAGTTACTGGATAATTTTTCATGTCCGATTCTTTCTTTTTTAGGTTGCTAATAAATATTGTTATTGTTATTAGACTATGATCGAGTACCCACTACCCATATCACCGAGATATCCACTCACTAAGTGGTGATCTCTCTCTCTCTCTAATCTCTCTCTCTAATAGTTAACGAGTCATACGAATTTAACAGTGGCAAGCAAAAAGAAAACGAAGTCTTGGGTTAAAAGTGAGTCCCACGAGTCTTTAGAAAACGCTAATATATATTGTTATTGTTATTAGACTTTGATCGAGTACCCACTACCCATATCACCGAGATATCCACTTACTAAGTGGTGATCTCTCTCTCTCTCTCTGTCTGAATGAAGTGAATATTTATTTTTTCGATAAAAAAAATAGCATGTATAGTTATTATGGATGTACTCGATCATAGTCTAATAATAATATTTATTAGCAACCTAAAAAAAAAAATCGGACATGAAGAATTATCAATAAATCCAATAAATAAATCAAGAGCAACTGGTACCGGTACCGAGCAATCTGGTACCGGTACCGTACCGTCTAGCTGGTACCGTTAGTACCGGTACCTGCCCACCCCTAGTGGGCGCCAGACAGCGGCCGGGCCTCGCTCTGAACACTTGATTCTACTCTGGTTCCAAGCCCTGCTCTCACTCGGGTTAACTCTGTTATCAATAGAGCTAACTGACGACTAGGGGTTAATTTTTGTAGAAAAAATGGCTAACTGTGACATAACAATTGTAAGGTTAAGTGAAAGCAAATGGTACAATTTTGCTTATTATTTATACTTAGCCTAATAAAACAATTAATTAGAACATACGACAAAATAGGCAATGACAAAAGTAGTTTGGTTCACTGAGGTGATTAGTTATAGTTACAATTATCAATTAGGAACTAGAATGAGAGTTATCTTTGATGAACCAAATAAGAATTACAATTGTGGAACGAAATATTAGTTCACTGATGTGTTTAGTTTAGAGTTAGAATTACACATAAGGAATACAAATATATATACACGTGAGAATGAGTATGTGGATAGATGTGTGTATGTAAGTGTGGGAATCAGACCCCTTGGTAAATCCTGGTTAGCTCACAAGTGAAGAGTCCTTGCGTCCTCGGGAAGTGAGCTGCCTTTGGTTGAGACTGCCGGGGTTAGCTTGTGGAGATCTATTTATAACCTCGGCGGGCGAGATGAGTCCGCGAAGTGTGAGGCTTCGTGACATTCAATTGAATGATGGGTGAAGCCTCGGTGTGGAGTCACGAATCCTCGAGTGAATGCGCTGGTGCGGCTGGAGCTTCGAGGATTCGTGCGTGAGTGGGTTATTGGTGCAGTGGTGATGATTGATGGCGCGCTTCGAGACTCGAGTTAGACGAGGGTACCATAACAATTCAGATACCGTGGGCTCGTTCTGGGTGCCTTACCTATCTCTTCTCCACGCCCTGGACTCCCGTTACTGCTGTGAACCTGACACCCCCTCTCCTCCTGCGCCTCCCTCGTCTACCACGTCTACACCACTTCAAGGACGAAGCTGTGCTGCCTCGTCATTGCCACTCAGAGGACGAGACGCCCAGAAGAGGAAGGAGCCGTGCAACGGGTCATTGCTGAGTCCGGCGTGCTGAAGCCTTCGTGTTGGAGACTTCAGTATTGTGAGGCTGTTTTGGGGTCTTTGTTTTATTTAAAGTAAACTGGTGTATAACCATTATTTATTGTTATCCCTTCCGATTATAGCACCCAACTCTGGAACCTTGACATGTGGCGACCTTGCCAGGACTGGGTCAACTGCTAATCGGATGGGTTGGCTTGTTAAGTCGCCTTTGCACACCACTTGCTGTCTGCGGCCCGGAAGTGAGTGTTTAATCCTTCACCATTCTTTTGGGCTGTTGTATGCCCACGGTGGGATTTGTTTGTGCTGCCATAGCCCTTTTTCAGCCCTTGTGTTGCCCTTATTACCCAATCACTCGTTTGAGTATTGGGTGGGCTTCTACCCCCCTTATTACCCTTTTTGCAGTTTTTTTTTTTTTTGCTAACTTTTCTCCTTGTTTCCTTTTGTATTTTGGTTCTTCACGTTTGTTTTGGTTCTGTGTTGCATTTTCTTGGTCTTGTTTTGTTGTTGGGTTTTCTTCTTTGTCTGGTTTCATGCTTATAATTCTTTATTGGGTCTTATTGGTGTCATTGTTTGTTGGGTTTTTATTTTTTTGCTTTGTTGTCCATATTAATCATGTCCAGCTTTGAGGTGTTTAAAGCTCAGGCTGTTGCCTTGGGGCTGGAGGGTGAGGATCTCGGTCGCTACGTCGTCCAGCAGCAAGTCATCGAGAGGGACGAGAGAGCTGCCGAGAGAGAGGAAAAACGTCTCCTTACCGAGAGGGAGAAAGAAGAGCGGGCTGCAGAGAGAGAATTCCAACTTGCCAAGATGCAAGTAGAAAAAGAAATAGAACTCGCCCGTGTCGTCGCCCAGGGGAAAACGGCTTCTCCTTCCTGCGCGAACGTGAGAGGACCGAAATTGCCCACCTACCAAGAGGGAGAGGACATGAACAACTACCTCGTCCGCTTTGAAAGGGTGGCTGAACTTCTGCGGATCGACAAGGATAGCTACGCTGCGAGGTTGGATTGTCTCCTCACTGAATTGTATACTTCCCTATCAGCTGACATAACCGAAGATTATGCTCTTATGAAGAAAGCTCTCCTCACAGGTTTCAGTAAGACGGCGGACAACTATCGTCAAGACTTCCGTCACGCCAGGATTAGAGTTGGGGAAAACTACCAGCAGTTCTCCATCCACCTGACTCGGTTGTTCCAGGCGTGGTTGGAAGCCTCTGATGTTCCCTGCACTTATGAAGAGCTCCGGGAGTTTATGCTCCTGGATCAGTTTCTCACTAATCTTACCCCAGATTTGAGGATGTTCATCAAGGAGCGCCGGCCGAAACATCTTCCCGACGCAGTGAGACTTGCCGACGACTGGTCGTCTGCCCGCAACGCCTACCCGAAAGCTTCATCTCCTAGTTCCCGAGACCCCTCTAAGGCTGCTTCGCCCACGAAATCTTCAGAGTCCTCTCCGGGAGCCTCCGCCAAGACCTCTGCCCAGCCCAGTACAGCAACCCTGAGGTGTCACCAATGCGGGGAGGAAGGCCATCTACGTCCGCGCTGCCCGAAGAATCCCCGAGCCTTCAAAGATGTCGAACCTGCTAAACCATCCTATCAGGTAGGCTTTTGCCTTAGTGACAAAAGTGTCCCGAAGTTTTCCGTTTCGGGCACTGTTGACGGGTCTTGGAGCTCCAACATCATCAGGGATACTGGCTGTTCCTGTGTGATCGTCTCTGAAGACTTACTACCTGATGTAGATCTTGAGAGTTGTCCAAAGGCCTCCCTTGCTGACTACCTAGGACGTGTGGACAAGTTTCCTGTGTTGAGATGCCACTTAAACTGTCCCTACTTCACCGGTTGGACTGAGGTGGTACGAGCTCCTATTAAGTTTGTTGGGGCCCTCATCGGAAACGTCCCTGGGGTAAGGGATCCCCATGACCCTGACTCTTCTCAATCTCCATCTGATTCTTCCAGAACATCCTCATCTTCAAAGTTGCCGCGAGGGACTTCTACTCCTCTTGTTCCGACGTCCCCTGCAGCCATCCAAGTACACGCCGTTACCACCCGTGCTGGTAGATTGAAGAGACTTCATCCGCTTGTCCTTCCGAAACCTCTACTTCCTTCAGTAACCCCTCAAGACTTCTCCCAGCTTCAAGCCTCGTGTGCCTCCTTAGCAGCGATACGGTAGAAAGCCTCATCTCGACACTTCGACAAAGCAAGGAACAGGTCCTCCTTCCAGTACCTGTATCTCAACGGGCTTCTCTACAGGAAGTGCCTCACCTCCCCGCTTTCCAATAAGGTAGGCCAACACTGTCTAGTTGTGCCATGGGTTTCCCGTCAAATCATCCTCTCCGCGGCCCATGAGAGTCCCTTGGGCGGACATTTCTCTCTTCATAAGATGGAGATGAAGATCTTTCAACATTTCTTCTGGCCAGGTATAGGAGCCGACATCCGTACTTACTGTCGTTCATGTGATAAGTGCCAACAGACGTCGGGGAGAGGTCGCGTACGTCCTGTCTCCCTCCAACCATTACCTGTCGTTACGGAACCTCTTCCCCAAGTTGCCATCGACCTCGTTGGACCCTTGTCTCCACCAGCTACGAAAGGACCTCTTGTCAGCCCCGTTCCCGTAGTGGAGGAGCCATCACCTGACCCCAGCTCCACAGAACTTCCCATCGATGAACCACTTATGGACAACCGGGATGTATTCTCCACCCCGCCTGGCTGTACTTCAACGATTCAGCAGGACATCGTCCGGGTGTTGAGATGGGCCTTGGGTCTACCGGCCTACAGGTACCGTGTCGTCTATATGGCCGGGAAGGATAATGTGGGGCCCGATTTATTGAGTAGACTTCCTGCATAAGTCACTCCTTCTGTGTTTCCTCGTCAGTTTCCTCCCTGTTTTAGTTTATTGGCTTATGTTCTTTTCTTTCTCATTTGGTGGTTGTTTTTGGAATCTACCTGGATTAGATTCTTGTATGGGGGCCTGTGTGAGGGCAACTACCAACTTAGCAGGCGAACGACCGGGGCACTCCTGCCGCCCGCCCGCATCTTGCCGTTCGAAGCTGTTCAACTACCGAGGCGCAGCGAACCACTTACTACACTCCCGCTGCTCGTTCGCCTGACGCTGTTCGACGCCTCGGTCGACTGAACCACCGAGGCTTCTCAACCCGCTGTGGGAGGCGACTTGGTGGGCGCCAGCGCCTTCATCGTCAGACAGCGGCCGGGCCTCGGTCTAAACACTTGATTCTACTCCGGTTTCTAAGCCCTGCTCTCACTCGGGTTAACTCAGATACCGTGGGCTCGTTCTGGGTGCCTTACCTCTCTCTTCTCCATGCCCTGGACTCCCGTTACTACTGTGAACCTGACGCCCCTTCTCCTCCTGCGCCTCCCTCGTCTTCCACGTCTACACCACTTCAAGGATGAAGCTGTGCTGCCTCATCATTGCCACTCAGAGGACGAGACGCCCAGAAGAGGAAGAAGCCATGCAACGGGTCATTGCTGTGTCCGGCGTGCTGAAGCCTTCGTGTTGGAGACTTCAGTATTGTGAGGCTGTTTTGGGGTATTTACTTTATTTAAAGTAAACTGGTGTCTAACCATTTATTTTGTTTGTTATCCCTTCCGATTATAGCACCCAACTCTGGAACCTTGACAATGAACATAAAGGGTATCTGTATGTAATGTAATTATTTTTCTCATAGATTTTCTATACACAAATCTGCGTTTGTGGCCAGAAAAGAAACTCCTTGAATTTCTCCCGGAAATTTTCCCTAAAATGTTAGACGGCAGGGAAATGTAGAGGAAGGTTGCATTGTGATGGTAGAATAGAAAAAAAATAAGTGTTAGTTAATTGGCGTGGGTTCTGTGAGCGCAATTCTGGACTCCTGTGTCCAGGCCTTTGGACACAGGCCTTTGATGTTCTCTCAACTATATAAATGTTTCTCATATGGTGGGAGCAAGGACGTGCCTCTATTTATCAATATATATTTCCAGAAAACATCAGATGTAGACACGATTGATTATATCCTCTTTTTATCAGGCAGTGCTCGCTGAGCATTTATCCTTTGTTTCTCCAGCAGTGCTAACAGATGGAGCAGACCCCGTTGGAGGCTCGCACTATCAAGCAGTTCCCATGTGATGTTTACACTCGACCACCAGCAAGGGGACTATATTCATATATAGTCTCCTTGGCCACCAGTCTCTCCAGCCGACCTAGGTCAAAAAACAAAAATATATACCGTTATTCACACAGCCAAAATATGATTACGCAGCATAAAATAGCAAGTTGAATAACTTTCTATGACAGACGGAGGCGAAATTGTATTGGTTTGAAATCTGTGTGTTCCTGCGTGTGTCTCCTTGTGGCTGTCCACAAAATAGGCTTCTCCATTTCTCCGGGCTCCGACCCAAGAGGGGTTGAGATTATGATAGCTGAGTATAACTACAATATTTTTTTGCCCGAGAAACGGAAAAGCCCACCGGGCACTGCTTGATACGAGATAACGTGTTATTCTATCATCAAACCAGGAAACAAGGGCATTTCGGTGGTTTGCCGTGGTTTCTCCACTTATGACGTTAACCACGCTAACCATGATCTATAAATTTCCGCCCGGAATTGTGCCAAATCTATTCCTTGACTTACCAAAAGCTCTTTCATCCATAGCAAATGTCAAAACCTTGCTTTCTCTAATTGTTCCAGAGACTTCTGGCACTTAACCAAAAATATCTACTCCAACTTCATTTCTCCTTCTTTCCCTCCTCTCCTTAACCCTGACGGCAGCACCGCCGTCTCATTTACCTCTAAGGCTGAAATTTTCTCTCAAACTTTCTGTAACAAATCCACTCTGGACGATTCTGGGCATATTCCTCCTACTCCCTTTGACTCCTTTATGCCTGTTATTAAGATTCTTCAGAATGATGCTTTCAATGCCCTCTCTGGCCTCAACTATCGGAGGGCTTATGCACCTGATGGAGTGCATCCTATTGTCCTTAAAAACTGTGCCTCCATGCTGACACCCTGCCTGGTCAAACTCTTTCGCCTCTGCCTGTCAACATCTATCTTTCCTTCCTGCTGGAAGTACGCCTTCATACGGCCTGTGCCTAAGAAGGGTGACCCTTCCAATCCCTCAAACTACCGCCCAATAGCTTTCCTTTCCTTTCTAACCAAAGCTTTTGAATCAACCCTTAACAGGAAGATTCAAAAGCACCTTTCCACTTCTGATTTTCTAGTTGATCGACAGTATGGGTTTCGCAAGGGGCGTTCTACTGGCGATCCTCTTACTCTCTTAACTGATTCTTGGTCATCTTTTCCTAGTGAAACTTTTTTCAGTTTCGCTAGACATATCGAAAGCTTTCGATAGACTCTGGCACAGATCTTTGCTTTCTAAACTGCCCTCCTTCGGATTCTATCCCTCTCTCTGCTCCTTTATCTCCAGTTTCCTTTCCGGCCGTTCTATCTCTGCTGTGGTAGACCGTCACTGTTCTTCCCCTAAACCTATCAACAGTGGTGTTCCACAGGGCTCTGTCCTATCACCCACTCTCTTCCTGTTATTCACCAATGGTCTTCTTTCCATAACAAACTGTCCTATCCACTCATACGCTGATGACTCCATTCTGCATTATTCAATTTCTTTCAACAGAAGACCCTCTCAACAGGAATTACATGACTTCATACTGAAGGGTGCAGAACGCTTAACCTCAGACCTTGTTATCATTTCCGATTGGGGTAAAAGGAACCTTGTGTTCTTCATTGCCTCAGAAAAACAAAAAAACAATTTCTCCACCTAACAACTCGACACAATCGTCCGAACACCTATTCCCTTTTCTTCGACGACACTCAGCTGTCACCTTCTTCAACACTAAACATCCTCGGTCCATCCGGGACTCAAAATCTTAGCTGGAAACTTCACATCTCCTCTCTCACCAAATCAGTTTCCTCGAGGTTGGGCGTTCTGTATCGTCTCCGCCAGTTCTTCTCCCCCGCACAGTTGCTATCCATATACAGAGGCCTTGTCCCCCCTCGTATGGAGTATGCATCTAAATCTCTTCGTCTCATCAGTTCTCCTCCTCTTACTGATAGTCTTCTTCCTCTTAAATTCCGCAGTCATGTTGCCTTTCTTTCTATCTTCTATCGATATTTTCACGCTGACTGCTCTTCTGAACTTGCTAACTGCATGCTTCCCCCCCTTCCGCGGCCTCGCCGCACACGACTTTCAAGTCAAGCTCATCCTTTTACTGTTCAAATCCCATACGCACAAGTTAACCAGCATCTTCACTCCTTCATCCCTCACGCTGGTAAACTCTGGAACAATCTTCCTTCATCTATATTTCCTCCTGCCTACGACTTGAACTCTTTCAAGAGGAGGGTATCAGGACGCCTCTCCTCCAGAAATTAACTTATATTTCGGCCACTCCTCCGGACTCTATTGTAAGAGCATTGAGTAGCCGGCTTTTTTTTCATCATTGTTTCCTTTTTTCCCCTTGAACTGCTTCCTTTGCTGTAATATATATATATATATATATATATATATATATATATATATATATATATATATATATATATATATATATATATATATATATATCCAAATTTTTATTTTTTTAATTTTCTTTTTTACGTCGTGGCCTATTGCGCCGGTAGGCTTCTTCCCGGTGGGGCCTGATGGTCGGCCCAAGGCTTCTTCCCGGCGGGTCCTGATGGTCGGCCCAGCCCGTTCTGGCGCAGGCGAGTGTTTATAGTGGCGCCATCTTGCATCGGCTCATGCTGCCCTCCCGGAGCTCATCTTTAATCCTAGAATCTAGAGTCCGGGTTGATAGGTGGTCTTCTGGACAGCATGTGGGTAGTTTTAAGCCACTCGGCGGCGGCTGAAAAATCCCAGCTTGGTGGCACCGGGCGGGGATTGAACTCGCGTCCTCCTGAACGCGGCGCCGTCACTCTATCGACTCAGCCACCCCTTCGTCACACTAAGACATGAAACTTACAACAGTACGGTCTTTGTGGTTTTGATTCACTAAAATATCTTCTTTCGTATCTCATAAGTCTAGATAATGGAACACCATTCGAAAATTGACAATCCCCGATAAGTTAACATTTTAAACAGATTTAAAGAAGCAACCTAACCATACCAAATAGATAATCTAGCCGTATTAAAGTAGTAATCTACCTCCTTTTAATATGGGATTTTTCCTGGATTGTGTAGCGGATGGTGGAAGGAAGTCGGAAGGGGAGAAATGTCAGAACGATGCCGTTCCGTTTTGTAAAATAACGCCATCCTGACACCAGAAAAAAAAAAATCTTCACCAGGCATCATCTATGGAACACGATGTAGCAAGGATATACAGAACACATCTGAAGGACACACAGGAATCAGCATCTGTGCCACACATCTGAGTGACACAGGAATAAGCATCTACGCCACACATCTGAGGGACACACAGGAGTAAGGATCGACGCCACACAACTGAGGGACACACAGGAATAAGCATCTACGCCACACATATAAGGGACACCCAGGAGTAAGGATCTACGCCACACATCTGAGGGACACACAGGAGTAATGATCGACGCCACGCAACTGAGGGACACACAGGAATAAGCATCTACGCCACACATCTGAGGGACACACAGGAGTAAGGATCGACTCCACACATCTGAGAGACACCGCGGGAGTAAGGATCGACACCAAATATTTGAGGGACACACAGGAGTAAGGATCAACGCCACACATCTAAGGGACACATAAGAGTAAGGATCAACGCCACACATATGAGGGACACATAGGAGTAAGGATCAACGCCACACATCTGAGGGACACACAGGAGTAAGGATCGACACCAAATATTTGAGGGACACACAGGAGTAAGGATCAACGCCACATATCTGAGGGACACACAGGAGTAAGGATCAACGCCACACATCTGAGGGACACAAAGGAGTAAGGATCAACGCCACACATCTGAGGGACACACAGGAGTAAGGATCAACGCCACACATCTGAGGGACACACAGGAGTAAGGATCAACTCCACACATCTGAGGGACACACAGGAGTAAGGATCAACGCCACACATCTGAGGGACACACAGGAGTAAGGATCAACGCCACACATCTGAGGGCACATAGGAGTAAGGATCAACGCCACACATCTGAGGGACACACAGGAGTACAGTACTAGGCCAGACATCTGCGGAACATACAGGAATCACCTTTGGTCGGATGCAGATGAAGACCAAAAATCATTTAACTTCCTCCTGTGAAGCTGCTCCGCCACACCGTCTGATCCCTCGGCTCATTGTAATGGAGAGCAACATCACTACCATAACCCAACAACAAGAACAACAAAAAGTGGATTTCTGTCCTTTCAAATGTATTTATTTTTTCTAAGTTGCCATTTACAAACCTGAATTTCCTTTTCCTCAGTTTTAGTTTCCATTACCTTTTTAAGTCACCACCTACAAAAAAAATTACTTCTTTGCTGTTAATTTTATTTAT
The DNA here is from genome assembly GCF_024679095.1 of Eriocheir sinensis. Lineage (NCBI taxonomy): Eukaryota > Metazoa > Arthropoda > Malacostraca > Decapoda > Varunidae > Eriocheir > Eriocheir sinensis. The sequence continues at coordinate 11,128,245 of NC_066527.1, forward strand.
TTATGTTTCCTTAACTTTATACAGTTTGAGGAAAGAACCTACAGTGCGTCCACTCGTGCATTTGAACATATATTAGCAACATGTTTAATAACACAATCATGAAAAAGTTGCAACAAGCCACCAACATTAGCGTCCAGTACATGTTGGGAACACTGGCAGCCAGCATGTTGGTGACCCGTGTGGATGAAGTTGCGTGTTGGCAGCATGGATGCCAGACCAGCACTCACACAGAGTCGAGGATAGGAAGCAAGATGGATTGGTCATGGGATCAACTCCTGCTCCTGAATGAATGCCATCCCTAGTTCCGAGTGTCTAGAAATTCCAAGAATCAATCAATATAGGCATACGCCAGAGGGAGGGGGGAATGTGTCGCCTCGCTAATCTCAATTATTCTAATCCCGGGATCCCTCCGTGCCGGCCCCTTTCCCATCCTGAATACCTCGATCCACGAACTAAGTGGGCATTCCTTTCAGTGGCGGATCCAAGGGGTGGGCACCTGGTCATGCGCCCCCCCAAAAAATAAAATATTGTAATTTTTAATAATAATAATAATAATAATAATAATAATTATTATTATTATTATTATTATTATTATTATTATTATTATTATTATTATCATTACTATCATCATCATTACTATTAAAATGTATGAATGAATGTTTATCTACTAGTTCGCGTTAACATATGTTTAAAAAAAAAAAAAAAAAAAAAAAACGTGAAATACTCCCCCAGAAGATTTTACACTCGAGTTTGTTCACGCTCTGCGAGTTTCGCCTCACTGACTTGTCTAGTACGCGTATCGGGCGAGTACTGGACAAGGGGGAGAGAGAAGCTCAGAGAGCTGCGGCTGGTCGCTATTGACGTACAAAGACTACATCTTAATAAATGATCCAGTTTTTTTTTGGATGATTTACATGATTATGTCTCTGAATTCTGAATGTGGAGATCACGTACGTTGGTCTTCTGTACCTAAAAGCTCCTTGCCAAGTATTGTTCTTGATACATATAGCAGTGCTCACAAAATTATCCTGTTACAAAGAAATTATTACTTATTTACGCCACTTTGCCCATTTCATCTGCATCAGCTGAACGAAGTTTTTCTACACTTAAACATATAAAATCATACAGGCAGTCAACTATGGGTGAGGAAAGATTGGATTGGCTTGCAAAATTACACATTTACCGTGAACTGACCATCGGTGATCTAATTGGAAATTCACCCGGCCGGGTGAAGATAAGTTGGGTTTATCTTCTTTCACGTGTAGCCCCTGTTCACCTAGCAGTGAGTAGGTATGCGACGTAAGGCAAGTCCTACCCAAAGATCGGTACTACGAACTCTGTGCTCTTCTGTAGGGGAACGGCTGGCTGTCTCGAGAGAGACAAGATGTTTTTTTTTTTTTTTTTTTTTTTTTTTTTACAGCAAAGGAGACAGCTCAAGGGCACAAAAAAGTAAGCATTAATAAAAAAAGCCCGCTACTCGCTGCTCCTAAAAAGAATCCAAAGAGGTGGCCGAAAGATAGGTCAGTTTCGGGAGGAGAGGTGTCCTGATACCCTCCTCTTGAAAGAGTTCAAGTCGTAGGCAGGAGGAAATACAGATGAAGGAAGATTGTTCCAGAGTTTACCAGCGTGAGGGATGAAAGAGTGAAGATGCTGGTTAACTCTTGCATAAGGGGTTTGGACAGTATAGGGATGAGCAGGAGTAGAAAGTCGAGTGCAGCGGGGCCGCGGGAGGGGGGGAGGCATGCAGTTAGCAAGTTCAGAAGAGCAGTCAGCGTGGAAATATCGATAGAAGATAGAAAGAGAGGCAACATTGCGGCGGAATTTAAGAGGTAGAAGACTATCAGTATGAGGAGGAGAGCTGATGAGACGAAGAGCCTTTGCCTCCACTCTGTCCAGAAGAGCTGTGTGAGTGGAGCCCCCCCACACATGAGATGCATACTCCATTCGAGGGCATACAAGGCCCCTATATATGGACAGCAACTGTGCAGGGGAGAAGAACTGGCGGAGACGGTACAGAACGCCCAGCCTCGAGGAAGCTGATTTAGTAAGAGATGAGATATGAAGTTTCCAGTTGAGATTTTGAGTTAAGGATAGACCGAGGATGTTTAGTGTTGAGGAAGGTGATAGCTGGGTGTTGTCAAAGAATAGGGGATAGTTGTTTGGAAGATTGTGTCGAGTGGATAGGTGGAGAAACTGTGTTTTTGAGGCGTTGAAGGACACCAGGTTCTTCTTGCCCCAATCGGAAATAATAGTAAGGTCTGAGGCTAAGCGTTCTGCAGCCTCCAGCCTTGAGTCGTTAAGTTCCTGAAGGGTGGGTCTTCTATTAAAAGAAGTTGAATAATGCAGAGTGGAATCATCGGCGTAGGAATGGATAGGACAGTTCGTTTTGGAAAGATCATCAATGAACAACAGAAAAAGAGTGGGAGATAGGACAGAACCCTGTGGGACACCACTGTTAATAGATTTAGGGGAAGAACAGTGACCGTCTACCACGGCAGAAATAGAACGGTCAGAAAGGAAACTGGAGATAAAGGTGAATTACACACACACTGTGACACACACACACACACACACACACACACACACACACACACGCACACGCACACTGTGACACACAGTATATATATATATATATATATATATATATATATATATATATATATATATATATATATATATATATATATATATATATATATATATATACTGTATATTTATTTATTTATTTATTTAGTCATTGCTTTTGTCATAAAATTTGTGGCCCTTATGCTACAGTGAATTAAATTAGTTTTAATGTAGCAATGAGTTCTTCCTAAAAATAAAGTAGCATTATGTTATGTAATACATTACTGTGGCTCAACACCTGACAAACAATTTTTCATTTTTTTATTTTTTATTTACCAAAGCACTGCTAAAACAAATGACATCAAGAGTAAGTAACCTCAAGAGGAAATATTTTATCCTCCTCCAGCCTCTCTTCCACATTCACTTCACAAATAAAGCTAATGAAGTTCCTCTTGTAACCTAATATATTTCAGAATTACAATATGGAGGACAGGCTGGGATGAGAAAAATTAGTAACCCAAAGACTAGCCCACAATGTCTGCCCAATAAATTGTGATATTGCTGCCCGTTGCATCGGTGCTCATTTCCGCTGTCTTGACCTTTTGAGCCTGTGGCGGACTCGTATCCACTAGCCCGGGGACACATGGCCCTATGCCGTCAGGATTCCCACAATTTACCTTCCCCAATTTTCCCCAGGTACAGGTTTACCGACCAACTCGAAAGGAAGGATGAACAGGAGCAATAGCTGGGTGGGCTGTGCGCCGAAGACACCTAATCGGACTCGAACCAGTGCCCCGAGGAGTGGTAGGCAGTCATAGAAACCATTCAGCTACGGAGGTACAGGGGCTGGGGTGTAAAGAGAGAACGCCCATTTTAACTTTCACTCTGCCCGGGAATAGAACCCCAAATCTATTCAACCGAGAAATTTCGGTTGCAAGCCGAGTGCTTAGTGCCCCCCCCAAAAAAGTTATTTTCTAAGTCCGCCACTGATTCCTTAGGATTGCCTCTTACAGAAACAACCCGGTGAGCAGGGTAGCGTGCCACGTGCCCGTATAGCCGGGGTTGGTGTTCACAAACTGTGCAGGTTATAGGCCTCTGAGTAAATGCCGGTTTGACACAAACTCATTCTAGTGATTTCCCATGATTCTGCGTTGTCATTTATTATCAGTCATCAATCCACCTCTTAAATGCACTATTCAGCGTTCATATATCACAGCCATAGAGTAAGGCAGAGATCACAAGCGACTTAAATAGCCGGATCTTTGTCCTTCTGCACATGTACCGATAATGCCATATACTCTTGCTGAGCGAGTCAATAATACCGTGGGCCAAGTCAATACGCCGTAGGACTCCTTGACGAGACCCGCCGTTGTTCTGAACTACACTGCTAAGGTATGTGAAATTTTCAAAGATATCAACGTCCTCCCCACATGCATGAACAGACTACTTTTTTGAACAATAAGCCTCCAAAAACTTGGAGCAGGAGACCTGGAGTCTCAAAGGCTTCGCCTCCTCGTGAAGTGCCTCGAAAGCCTGCAGGAATAGGCGCACCTAACATCACCATAGCCTATTCAGGATTCAGTACGTTTCCTAACTAGTAGGCGGTAATGTTAAAATTGTATTTCGTATGGAATGCTAACAACCAAAAACTAACTATGATTGAGGATTCTTTTTCTTGAACAGAACATTCAATAAACAACAGATCAATAACATGAAAATACGTTCATATTTTATACGACAACTGTGGGCCGAGGCAGCAGCGCACGCCATATTGCGGGTTATCAGCTACCTTAAATAAGCATTTTTTTTCTTTTTCTGCGCAAAGCAGATG
>NC_066527.1:11137640-11195140 GCF_024679095.1 Eriocheir sinensis
ATCTCTTGTCCTTCTACAATAAAGTATTTGAGGCGGTTGACAGAGATGAAAATTATGATGTAATCTATCTTGATTTTACTAAAGCGTTTGACAAAGTTCCTCACCAACGACTGTTGCTTAAATTACAGGCTCACGGAGTAGAGGGTAAAGTTTTGAACTGGGTCAAGGCGTGGCTTAGCAATAGGAAGCAAAGAGTGCAAATCAATGGTAAAAGATCTGACTGGGGATGTGTTACGAGTGGGGTCCCACAAGGTTCGGTATTAGGTCCACTTTTGTTTATTATTTATATCAATGACTTAGACACAGGAATTAGTAGTGATGTTAGTAAATTTGCAGATGATACCAAGATCGGTAGAGTAATTGAGTCGGATCAGGACGCTAGTATTCTCCAAGGTGAACTCAACAGATTATATGACTGGGCGGATAAATGGCAGATGGAGTTCAATGTAGGGAAGTGCAGTATTCTGAGTGTAGGTAGGAACAACCCCTCACATAACTATTGCTTAATGACACTCTCATAAGTAGGTCTGGGTGCGAGAGGGATTTAGGGGTCTTAGTGAACTCTGATCTCCGTCCAAGGGCACAATGCATTCAAGCTAGAAATCGAGCTAATAGGGTACTGGGATTTATTTCAAGGAGCGTAAGCAACAGAAGCCCCGAAGTCTTCCTCAAACTATATTTAGCATTAGTTAGACCTCATCTTGACTATGCGGTTCAGTTCTGGTCACCCTACTATAGAATGGATATCAAAATGTTAGAATCGGTGCAGAGGAGGATGACTAAGATGATTCAGGGGTTGAGAAACTTGCCATACGAGGAAAGACTCAAACAGTTAAACTTGCATTCTCTAGAAAGGCGAAGGGTGCGTGGAGACATGATCGAGGTTTATAAATGGATGAAGGGCTTTAATAAGGGAGACATTCATAAGGTTTTGTTGGTAAGAGAACCGGGTAGGACACGAAGTAACGGGTTTAAACTGGATAAATTCAGATTCAACAGGGAAATAGGCAAAAATTGGTTTTCTAACAGGGTGGTGGATGAGTGGAATAGGCTTAGCAGTCATGTGGTGAGTGCCAATACAATTGTCACATTCAAAAATAGACTAGATAAATTCATGGACAGCGATATTAGGTGGGGTTAGATACACGGGAGCTTAGGGTCAAAGGAGCTGCCTCGTACAGGCCTACCGGCCTCTTGCAGACTCCTGCGTTCTTATGTTCTTATGTTCTTATGTCTGTATTTTTTAGACGCCTCCACCGCTCGCATTAAATTTTCTCTTTCTAAAGGCCGAAAAAGAGATAGATTGTGTTTTCATTCGTGTTTTTTTCCCACATATGGTACAGAAGATGGATCAAACTACCACCAGGATCATTAAACTATCCATGAAAATACCCAAAACGCATACGAAAGCTTTGTCGAATATCTCTGCATAGGCGCCGAAATGTTTCAGAATACAGCCCCTACGGAAAAGCGCTATAGCGCCCCCCCCACCCCACCCCACACACACACCTGGGCCCGTATCCTCGAGAGCTATTAACTTTTACTCTTAAAGTTACTATCAAAGTTAATAGTTTGAAATTATTAAGAGTAAAAGCTATCCTCGTCAACTTTGAGTGTAGGTATTAGCAAATCCTGGCTACTATTATCTTCTTCTTCTTCTTCTTTATGGCGGGCTCGTTGCTAAGGACGCCTCCGTGCAAAACGTAAACATCCGACATGAATTAAGTATATATTTCAAAAGAAAAATAAAGAAAAGATGTATAAATGTACAACAGAAACATAATAAATGGCAAACACAAGAAAATACTGAGTTTTGTGGCAGATAGAAGCAGCCTCAAAGGCTGTTTTTACTCCGTCACTCGTCAATACCCGTATCTCCCCGCCTGCGTCACGACTTGCTCTGCTGAAATTACCGCACCATAACCACGTCATCTGCCCCAATGATCTACGGGCCGGAGAACCAGCGCAGAAAAGGAGTAAGTTTAATTGGTCGCCAGATGAAACGGTCTTCTTACATCAAATTCAAGAAAAAATACGTATAATCAGAGGGTGTTATGGGAAGAGTATCACCCCTGAGGATAAGAAGAGAGCGTGGACTGAAGTGGCAGAAGCTGTTACAAGGTTTGTAATCACATATTCATGGTTCAATCAGCTTACAAACTAACCTAACCTAATCAATTGGGTATTTTTTGCATAATAACACAACCACTGACCTTCCAAACAGAACATACCTTTTCATTCTGTATCTGAATAGTTTCATTATGACCATTTCTGCCACAACCCCTCTCCTCAACAACCTAACATAACTAAACCTAACCATGCCAAACCTGCCCTGTCCTACCGAACACATCCTAACTTAACATGCCAAGTTTGTTGGGGGGGAAGAGGGGGTTGGTATAGATAGTTATGGCATATTTGCCCTGTTTTCATTCTTTATTTATTTTTATTTGTTTATTCTTTTTTTTATTGGGGGGGGGGGATGCTAGGCATGCCAGACTATGGACACTTTTACAAGTACTTTATGTCGAGACTATATGGGAATGGGTAGGTTTTGTGAGAATGGTAAAGTAAGATTAAAATAGTATATTTATAGCATTGGTCAAACAGATTATGGTGATATAATGTTAGATTGGAATGTACTCAAGATAATGAAATTAAGGTTAATGCTTTTATTTTTTTGTTACATATTCACATATTCATGATTCAAGTAACTTGCAAACTAACCTAACCTCGTCAAACGGGTATTTTTGCATACAAACACAAACACAGAGTTTCCAAACAGAACATACTTTTTCCTACTGCTTCACGTGAATAGCATCATCATGACCATTTCTGCTGCAACCCCCACTCCCTCAACAATCTAACATAACTAAACCAACTCCTGCTAAACCTGTCCTACCTGACACATCCTAACCTAACATGGTAGGTCCCCAAGTGCCAAACCTGCCCCGTCCTACCGAACACATCCTAACTTAACATGCCAAGTTTGTTGGGGGGGAAGAGGGGGTTGGTATAGATAGTTAAGGCATATTTGCCCTTTTTTTATTCTTTATTTATTTTTATTTGTTTATTATTTATTTTTATTGGGGGGGATGCTAGGCATGCCAGACTATGGACACTTTTACAAGTACTTTATGTCAAGACCATATGGGAATAGGTAGGTTTCGTGAGAACGGTAAAGTAAGATTAAAATAGTATATTTATAGCATTGGCCAAACAGATTATGGTGATATAATGTTAGATTGGAATGTACTCAAGATAATGAAATTAAGGTTAACGCTTTTATTTTTTTTGTTACATATTCACATATTCATGATTCAAGTAACTTGCAAACTAACCTAACCTCGTCAAATGGGTATTTTTGTATACAAACACAACCACAGAGTTTCCAAACAGGACATACTTTTTCCTACTGCTCCATGTGAATAGCATCATCATGACCATTTCTGCTGCAACCCCCACTCCCTCAACAATCTAACATAACTAAACCAACTCCTGCTAAACATGTCCTACCAAACACGTCCTAACCTAACATGGTAGGTGACTTCTGGCATCTAGCCAAAAACATCTCCTCCAACTTCACTTCTTCATCTTTCCCTCCACTCCTCAGTCCTGACGGCAACACTGCCGTCTCATCTATCTCTAAGGCTGAACTCTTCTCTCAAACTTTTTCTAAAAACTCCACTCTGGACGATTCTGGGCATATTCCTCCTACTCATCCCCCCTCTGACTCCTTTATGCCTGTTATAAAGATTCTTCAAAATGATGTTTTCTATGCCCTCTCTGGCCTCAATCCTCAGAAGGCTTATGGACCTGATGGAGTGCCTCCTATTGTCCTTAAAAACTGTGCCTCCGTGCTGTCACCCTGCCTGGTCAAACTCTTTCGCCTCTGCCTGTCAACATCTACCTTTCCTTCTTGCTGGAAGTATGCCTTCATACAGCCTGTACCTAAGAAGGGTGACCGCTCCAATCCCTCAAACTACCGTCCTATTGCTTTACTTTCGTGTCTATCTAAAGCTTTTGAATCAATCCTTAACCGGAAGATTCAAAAGCACCTTTCCACTTCTGACCTTCTATCTGATCGCCAGTATGGGTTCCGCAAGGGGCGTTCTACTGGTGATCTCCTAGCCTTCTTAACTGACTCTTGGTCATCCTCTCTTAGCCGTTTCGGTGAAACTTTTGCTATTGCGCTGGACATATCAAAAGCTTTTGATAGGGTCTGGCACAAATCTTTGCTTTCTAAACTACCCTCCTACGGTTTCTATCCTTCTCTCTGTACCTTTATCTCCAGTTTCCTTTCTGACCGTTCTATTTCTGCCGTGGTAGACGGTCACTGTTCTTCCCATAAATCTATTAACAGTGGTGTCCCACAGGGTTCTGTCCTATCTCCCACTCTTTTTCTATTGTTCATTGATGATCTTCTTTCCAAAACGAACTGTCCTATCCATTCCTACGACGATGATTCCACTCTGCATTACTCAACTTCTTTCAATAGAAGACCCATCCTACAGAAACTTAACGACTCAAGGCTGGAGGCTGCAGAACGCTTAGCCTCAGACCTTACTATTATTTCCGATTGGGGCAAGAAGAACCTGGTGTCCTTCAACGCCTCAAAAACACAGTTTCTCCACCTATCCACTCGACACAATCTTCCAAACAACTATCTCCTATTCTTTGACAACACTCAGCTATCACCTTCCTCAACACTAAACATCCTCGGTCTATCCTTAACTCAAAATCTCAACTGGAAACTTCATATCTCATCTCTTACTAAATCAGCTTCCTCGAGGCTGGGCGTTCTGTACCGTCTCCGCCAGTTCTTCTCCCCTGCACAGTTGCTGTCCATATACAGGGGCCTTGTCCGCCCTCGTATGGAGTATGCATCTCATGTGTGGGGGGGCTCCACTCACACAGCTCTTCTAGACAGAGTGGAGGCTAAGGCTCTTCGTCTCATCAGCTCTCCTCCTCATACTGATAGTCTTCTACCTCTTAAATTCCGCCGCAATGTTGCCTCTCTTTCTATCTTCTATCGATATTTCCACGCTGACTGCTCTTCTGAACTTGCTAACTGCATGCCTCCCCCCCTCCCGCGGCCCCGCTGCACTCGACTTTCTACTCCTGCTCATCCCTTTACTGTCCAAACCCCTTATGCAAGAGTTAACCAGCATCTTCACTCTTTCATCCCTCACGCTGGTAAACTCTGGAACAATCTTCCTTCATCTGTATTTCCTCCTGCCTACGACTTGAACTCTTTCAAGAAGAGGGTATCAGGACACCTCTCCTCCCGAAACTGACCTATCTTTCGGCCACCTCTTTGGACTCTTTTTTTAGGAGCAGTGAGTAGCGGGCTTTTTTTTATTAATGTTTACTTTTTTTGTGTGCCCTTGAACTGTCTCCTTTGCTGTAAAAAAAAAAAAAAAAAAAAAAGTTTGTTAGGGTGGAAAGGGGGTTAGTATAAGAGAGTCAAGTCATATTTACCTGTTATTTTATTTATTCCTTATTTAGATTTTTTTTGGGGGGGGGGTGGGTTGGGCATGCCAGGCTCTCAACACTTTTACAAATATTTTATGTTAAGACTATATCGGAATAGGTAGATTTGATGAGAATGGTAAAGTAAGATTAAAATATTATTTTGATAGCATTGGTCAAACAGTTTCTGGTGATATAATGTTAGGTTAGAAGTACTCAAAAGAATGGAATTAAGATTAATGCTTTGAATTTTTTTGTATAGCTGTATTGTGTAATATCCTCCTACTTAGAGAAAAGCATTTTAGAAAAGTAGGTAATGAAAAGTAGTATTTATGGCCATGTTCATAACAACTAAAAAGTTAATGTCTTATGATGCATGTAAATAAAATATTGGTACTGATTTAGCTTTCCATCACAGCATGTATTAAATGTTATTGGAGAAGTTATGGGAAATAAAAGCATGCCATAGTGAAACGATTAAGAAACTTGCTTCACATTTATACCCTGACAGAGCCTTCCTGGGAGTGGACCCTGTACGCAGGATGACTGTGAGAGGCGTTGATACAACGTACAATAAAATCAAAGCCTTGCATTGCCAAGTGCAAGAATGAGCAGCAACAGACTGGTAATTTTTTTAGTTGTTATGTCTTTAAATGTAAAACATATATTAGTTAGTTTTTTATGTGCTCACAGAATGCAGCTATACTGGCCACAATGCCTTTATTTCAGCTTAAAGTTAATAAGTTCATAGCAGTGAACTGCATATTTGATATAGAAATTTTTTTAATGTTCATCTGTCAATGACTATCACTCTATCTAAATACCTTGGTTGTCTTCCCCCAGTGAAGGGTTTTAGCCAAGACAGGCACACACTTACTCACACACTCACACTCATGTACACCACTCTCTCAGCTGCACAGCCCCTGAGGGAGTAAAAAAGGCTCTCACTGTATGGGGGATTAGCTGCACAGTTCAGGCAGGGAACTTCCACACCAAGGCCTCACAGCATACACTGGTTTACCCCTGCCCCATCATAACAATGACATTTTCCCCAGCACCTGAGTGCCCCACACATGTGGCACCACAGATACGCAGGCGCATGCCTATATAACTATGACATTAACTGTGGTAGATAAACTGGTGTATAACATCATAGGCTGCTCGTCTCATGTATTTGAAGGGGTACCAGAGCCATTCAGCATTGACATGATGTACTAGGGATAGGACAGCAGCAACAGTCAAGCAGCAGTGAAATATTGACTGGCCTGTATGTTTTTGGCAAAAACTTTCATATTCTTATTAAAACAATTTATTAATTACCCTTAAATTCATATTCTTTGTAGATACACACTTTATCAGTATTGCTAGAGACCATCCCAGCACATTGTTCATTACTCGTGGAAAAGATACCATTAGCTGCTCCGGCAACAGCCACCGCTTCAATATCTGCTGGCCCTATGACACCAGCCACTGCTTCATCATCTGCTGGCCCTATGACACCAGCCACTGTTTCATCATCTGCTGGCCCTATGACACCAGCCACTGCTTCATCATCTGCTGGCCCAATGACACCTGCCACTGCAAGGGATGACAATGAAGCTGCTCCACCAGTCACCACCTACTTCATCGGAGTTAAGAGATGCCTTTCATAGGGCAGCAGTATAATTTTTTGATGCTGGGGCTGAATATTACTGCCTCAAGGCTATGATTTTGTCACTTTTTTTTTTTTTATTACTGAGGAGGTTAGGGTGGAAGGGGTGAAAAATAATTTGTGCTGTTTTTCGACAGAAATGATTAGCAAATTCATTCAAAGCACAAAATTTACCGGAAAAAAAATTGTGTGCCATTGTGAGTGGGTTCACTTGAGATTGGGCTCCAATACGCCTCCGTGGTCTAGTGGTCAGCATGCCTGGCTTCTACGCGGGCCCGGGTTCGAATCCCGGCCTGGGCAGTCGGCGTGCAGCTCACCCAGCTGATCATCCTCCCTCTCGGGCTGGTCGATAAATGACTACCTGGGGAAACTGTGGTAGCTCGGATGTAACACTGGCTCTGTGTCCCGGGGTAATGGGCTCCCTCTCACCACAGGCTCAAGGCCCAATGTTACGGAGATGAGCACCGAGGCCACGCGCTGCTACAGCGTATGCCCCAACTTTACCTTTACCTTTATTGGCTCGACTGACAGACATGGCTTTGTATGTCGAAGGTCACTGGTTCAATCTCCACAGCCAGCACTCTCTAACTTGGATTTTTCCGAGTTCCCTAGAGCCTAGATTAATTTCTCGGTGTTAAATGAGGAGATTTGCACCGGCACCCAGTCATGGGTGTTACAAGATGCGTTGTTACAATCAGGGGCGTCATTTGGCCTTTAAAAGTGGGAGGGACATTAGGGCAGACAGTTATATATATATATATATATATATATATATATATATATATATATATATATATATATATATATATATATATATATATATATATATATATATATATATATATATATACACATATATATATGTATATATATGTATATATATACATATATATATTTTGGGAGACACCTACAGATCGGGCGCGAGCCACTCGCGGTGAGGTATATATGGGGGGTGAGAAGGGGCTGAAGCCCTCCAAAGACCCTTCCCATGTCCTCACTAACCGTTTCCCTATTGTCTCACCAACACCGGAGAGTAGTTCAGCATGCTCTCTAAAGACAGATCCTCTCTTTATCCACACCACACTACATTCACATAACATATACACCTTTTTCCAAAATTCAAAATTCAAAATGGCTCAATTAAGCAATGGCTCGGAGTCCCCGCCTGGGGGGGGGACCACAAATTCCCCCAGGGAGGACTCCCCTTCTGGCTGCCGACCCGAGAGGTGTCTTGATAACTCCTCGAACCTCTTTCTTCTCAATTTCTGCAACATTCGCGGTCTTCGCTCTAATTTTCATTCTGTGGAACATCATCTCTCCTCCTCTAAACCTCTCCTTCTCTTCCTTACCGAAACACAGGTTTCTGAGGCTACTGACAGCAACCTCTACTCTGTTCCCTCCTACTATCTCTATCCTAAATTTCAATCCAAAGCTGGATGTTGCGCCTACGTGCGCAACGACATCACTTGCTCTCGTGCCCACGACCTTGACTCTTCTGAATTTTCCACCATCTGGTTAAGACTTCACTGTCATTCTATTACTAAATACATCTGTGCTGTTTATCTCTCATCTAACTCTACCAACTATGTAAAATTCTTTGACTATTTGAATTCTAAAGTGGAGCACATCTTGACCCACTCTCCCTTCGCTGAAATCTCCATCCTAGGAGATTTCAATGTTCACCACCAGCTTTGGCTTTCATCCTCTTTCACTGACCATCCTGGTGAACAAGCCTACAACTTTGCTATCCTCAACGACCTAGAGCAGTTGGTCCAGCACCCTACACGTATTCCTGACCGTCTTGGAGATCGGCCCAACATTCTAGACCTCTTCCTTACCTCAAACCCTTCTGCTTATTCTGTCAAACTGTTCTCTCCGTTGGGCTCCTCCGATCACAATCTTATTTCTGCATCCTGTCCTATCGCTCCTGTACATCCTCTGGACCCACCGAAGAGGCGATGCTTCTGGCATTTTGCTTCAGCTCGGTGGGACGACCTGAGGATGTACTTTTCCGATTTCCCGTGGAATGATTATTGCTTCCAGGATAGAGACCCCTCTGTGTGTGCTCAGCGCATCACAGAGGTGATTGTCTCTGGAATGGAGGCATACATTCCTCGTTCTTTCTCTACTCCTCACGCTAAAAGCCTTGGTTTAATCACGCTTGTTCTCGTGCTGTCAATGATAGAGGTAGCTCACAAAAGATACCAGAGCCTTCAAACTAATGCTAATTATGAACTTTACATTTCTGCCCGAAATCGTGCCAAATCTATTCTCCGACTAACCAAAAATTCTTTCATTAATAGAAAATGTCAAAACCTTGCTTTCTCTAACTCTTCCCGTGACTTCTGGCATCTAGCCAAAACATCTCCTCCAACTTCACTTCTTCATCTTTCCCTCCACTCCTCAGTCCTGATGGCAACACTGCCGTCTCATCTATCTCTAAGGCTGAACTCTTCTCTCAAACTTTTCTAAAAACTCCACTCTGGACGATTCTGGGCATATTCCTCCTACTCATCCCCTCTGACTCCTTTATGCCTGTTATAAAGATTCTTCAAAATGATGTTTTCTATGCCCTCTGGCCTCAATCCTCAGAAGGCTTATGGACCTGATGGAGTGCCTCCTATTGTCCTTAAAACTGTGCCTCCGTGCTGTCACCCTGCCTGGTCAAACTCTTTCGCCTCTGCCTGTCAACATCTACCTTTCCTTCTTGCTGGAAGTATGCCTTCTCACAGCCTGTACCTAAGAAGGGTGACCGCTCCAATCCCTCAAACTACCGTCCTATTGCTTTACTTTCTTGTCTCTCTAAAGCTTTTGAATCAATCCTTAACCGTAAGATTCAAAAGCACCTTTCCACTTCTGACCTTCTATCTGATCGCCAGTATGGGTTCCGCAAGAAGCGTTCTACTGGTGATCTCCTAGCCTTCTTAACTGACTCTTGGTCATCCTCTCTTAGCCGTTTCGGTGAAACTTTTGCTATTGCGCTGGACATATCAAAAGCTTTTGATAGGGTCTGGCACAAATCTTTGCTTTCTAAACTACCCTCCTACGGTTTCTATCCTTCTCTCTGTACCTTTATCTCCAGTTTCCTTTCTGACCGTTCTATTTCTGCCGTGGTAGACGGTCACTGTTCTTCCCCTAAATCTATTAACAGTGGTGTCCCACAGGGTTCTGTCCTATCTCCCACTCTTTTCTGTTGTTCATTGATGATCTTCTTTCCAAAACGAACTGTCCTATCCATTCCTACGCCGATGATTCCACTCTGCATTATTCAACTTCTTTTAATAGAAGACCCACCCTTCAGGAACTTAACGACTCAAGGCTGGAGGCTGCAGAACGCTTAGCCTCAGACCTTACTATTATTTCCGATTGGGGCAAGAAGAACCTGGTGTCCTTCAACGCCTCAAAAACAGTTTCTCCACCTATCCACTCGACACAATCTTCCAAACCCCTATTCTTTGACAACACCCAGCTATCACCTTCCTCAACACTAAACATCCTCGGTCTATCCTTAACTCAAAATCTCAACTGGAAACTTCATATCTCATCTCTTACTAAATCAGCTTCCTCGAGGCTGGGCGTTCTGTACCGTCTCCGCCAGTTCTTCTCCCCTGCACAGTTGCTGTCCATATACAGGGGCCTTGTCCGCCCTCGTATGGAGTATGCATCTCATGTGGGGGCTCCTCACAGCTCTTCTGGACAGAGTGAGGCAAAGGCTCTTCGTCTCATCAGCTCTCCTCCTCATACTGATAGTCTTCTACCTCTTAAATTCCGCCGCAATGTTGCCTCTCTTTCTATCTTCTATCGATATTTCCACGCTGACTGCTCTTCTGAACTTGCTAACTGCATGCCTCCCCCCTCCCGCGGCCCCGCTGCACTCGACTTTCTACTCATGCTCATCCCTATACTGTCCAAACCCCTTATGCAAGAGTTAACCAGCATCTTCACTCTTTCATCCCTCACGCTGGTAAACTCTGGAACAATCTTCCTTCATCTGTATTTCCTCCTGCCTACGACTTGAACTCTTTCAAGAGGAGGGTATCAGGACACCTCTCCTCCCGAAACTGACTTATCTTTCGGCCACCTCTTTGGATTCTTTATAGGAGCAGCGAGTAGCGGGCTTTTTTTTTTATTTATTAATGTTTACTTTTGTGTGCCCTTGAGCTGTCTCCTTTGCTCTAAAAAAATATATATATATATATATATATATATATATATATATATATATATATATATATATATATATATATATATATATATATATATATATATATATATATATATATATATATATATATATATATATATATATATATATATATATATATATACACACACACCATCATTAGCTTATAACACCTTTAGGCACCGATCATATTTGCATTTTATGTAGTCTGTGATGCAGGCAGGATATTCATTAGCACCTAATTAGACTCATGCTGCTCTCCAGTGCTCTCTGATGAACTCACAATCAAAGATGTAGTATACCTATAGGGTAGCACTGAGTAATCTTAGGTCACTTGGTAAAGTGTTCACCTAAGTCCGACCCAAGCTGACAACATAAACCTAAGCGTGTTTGCAAGCTGAGTGTTTAGAATATTGGCATAATAATAAAAGATGCTGAAAACTGGATTCCACTACTTTATTGAATATATGAATAATTATATACTGAATTTGTAATGGAGCTAAGATAAAAAAAGCTATGTTTTCAGCGGTCATACCATGATCTCATGAAAATAATTAGGTTGACATATATAATTAATTACTACGTATTTTGGTATGATGACCATTGCACATTAATACCATAGCTTTGCGAGCATTGAGTAATCTTAGGTCACTTGGTAAAGTGTTCACATAAGTCCGACCCAAACTGACAACATAAACCTAAGCATGTTTGCAAGCTGAGTGCTTAGAATATTGGCATAATAATAAAAGATGCTGAAAACTAGATTCCACTAATAGAGTAATTATATACTGAATTTGTAATGGAGCCAAGATAAAAAAGCTATGTTTTTCAGTGGTCATACCATGATCTCATGAAAATAAATAGGTTGACATATATAATTAATTACTACGTATTTTGTTATGATGACTATTGCACATTAATACCATAGCTTTGAATCCAATGATGAACATCTTCAAGCAAGACACAAATAGCAACAGATTGGTCACCAATTCACTCAGTAAACACAATACTCCAGAAAAGTATACACTGAATTCACTATAAAGTTGTTTTTCCACTTGGAACTTTGTAAACAGAAACCAAGTAACCTCGTTTTACTTCACTCATAAGTCATGATGTTCGCGATGTGGTCACCTCGACCTTTCGTTCCTCCTCCCTCACACTGGCAGACGTCTCTAACAAGCTTTCTTACCACCATTATCTCAATATGAATAACCGGCAGCAATAATTATAAATCATATTCTAAATGACATTTTAATGCAATTTTAATGTCATCTTTTTCATTTGCATGTGTGTACCTTTCTGCTACAAATAAAAGTTTTTTTTCCCATGTTTTGTTTTCCTTAACTCGAATATTTCACATTTTAATCAATAACAAAGGCATCAAACACTAATTGTATGTTCAAGCTATGTTTATTTTTTTTTCTGTTGACATAAACTACATCGTTTTCCTTTGGTGCCATTATTTTCACATGGGTACAGTCTATCACTCCCACAACACCGGCAAGTTGGTAGAATTCTGCTTGCTTTACACGGATCTCCACCCTATCAAGGGGAGACTGGATAAACCTCCCGACTATCTACGGGTCACTGAGGGCGGCCAGAGTTTCCACAATCACCCTGCTTACACTACTCTGGCTTACCCCCTAACTCATCACTTGAACACTGCAGCATTTTTCCTGTAGCCAAGTACCTTTAAGTCAAAATCACTTTCAACCCCGGGGTGCGGGAATGCTCCCTTTGAACTGGATCTTGTAGCTCTCTTCTCACCAAATCAGTCACATACTCCATTCCTGCACGGTCTAATATGTATGTCTTGACAAGTTCACCATCGTTATACAGTTCCAAAGCGCCCTATCAAACTCTAAATTGCGGAGGCGGGCTGGACGAGGAAGTCCGGGGGCCATGTTGATATGGGTCTGGGTCTGGGTTTCACTATTAACTTTACTATTAAGTGTTTAGAAGTCCTCGCCAGCACTCTCAAGTTAATACCAAAGTTAAGAGTAGGTATTAGGCTAATAGTTGTTGAGGATACACTTTGAGAGTGAAGTTAATACCAAAGTCGAAAGTTAATACCAAGTTTAGTATTAATAGTTGTCAAGGATACGGGCCCTGCTCCTGCACTCCCGCCGCCGCCAGGGACACGTGTACCAGCAGCCACGTGGTCTGGAGCGTCAGCAGGACCAGCACCACCACCTCCTCCGTCAGCAGCAGGCCGGACCCGACCCCCTGAGCCAGCAGGTAGAGCTCCGTGCACACGATCACCACCTAAAGGATAGATAGTAAGTATAGTCCGGGGCCTTAGGGGAAGAATTGTGCAGATTCTTCCAAAAGCATGAAATTTGGTACACAGGTAGAACTTTACCCCCTCTATCAATTTCCGCCGGGAGCCAAGGCCGCCGCTCAATGGGGCCGCCATATTGGACGATCCAAGATGGCCGCCACCGGAAAATGGACTTCTGCATATCTTTACACCCAAAAGTCGTAGAGACTTAAATGAAAGCTCTTTTCATGGGTTTATGACATCAAGGATTCCAAATCTGAGCTTAAATTTGAGGTAACATTTGTCTCTGTGGATATTTGCGGCCAAAAATAATTATAATTATGAACTTTACATTTCTCCCCGAAATCGTGCCAAATCTATTCTCCGACTAACCAAAAATTCTTTCATTAATAGAAAATGCCAAAACCTTGCTTTCTCTAACTCTTCCCGTGACTTCTGGCATCTAGCCAAAAACATCTCCTCCAACTTCACTTCTTCATCTTTCCCTCCACTCCTCAGTCCTGACGGCAACACTGCCGTCTCATCTATCTCTAAGGCTGAACTCTTCTCTCAAACTTTTTCTAAAAACTCCACTCTGGACGATTCTGGGCATATTCCTCCTACTCATCCCCCCTCTGACTCCTTTATGCCTGTTTGAAAGATTCTTCAAAATGATGTTTTCTATGCCCTCTCTGGCCTCAATCCTCAGAAGGCTTATGGACCTGATGGAGTGCCTCCTATTGTCCTTAAAAACTGTGCCTCCGTGCTGTCACCCTGCCTGGTAAAACTCTTTCGCCTCTGCCTGTCAACATCTACCTTTCCTTCTTGCTGGAAGTATGCCTTCATACAGCCTGTGCCTAAGAAGGGTGACCGCTCCAATCCCTCAAACTACCGTCCTATAGCTTTACTTTCTTGTCTCTCTAAAGCTTTTGAATCAATCTTTAACCGGAAGATTCAAAAGCACCTTTCCACTTCTGACCTTCTATCTGATCGCCAGTATGGGTTCCGCAAGGGGCGTTCTACTGGTGATCTCCTAGCCTTCTTAACTGTCTCTTGGTCATCCTCTCTTAGCCGTTTCGGTGAAACTTTTGCTATTGCGCTGGACATATCAAAAGCTTTTGATAGGGTCTGGCACAAATCTTTGCTTTCCAAACTACCCTCCTACGGTTTCTATCCTTCTCTCTGTACCTTTATCTCCAGTTTCCTTTCTGACCGTTCTATTTCTGCCGTGGTAGACGGTCACTGTTCTTCCCCTAAATCTATTAACAGTGGTGTCCCACTGGGTTCTGTCTTATCTCCCACTCTTTTTCTGTTGTTCATTGATGATCTTCTTTCCAAAACGAACTGTCCTATCCATTCCTACGCCGATGATTCCACTCTGCATTACTCAACTTCTTTTAATAGAAGACCCACCCTACAGGAACTTAACGACTCAAGGCTGGAGGCTGCAGAACGCTTAGCCTCAGACCTTACTATTATTTCCGATTGGGGCAAGAAGAACCTGGTGTCCTTCAACGCCTCAAAAACACAGTTTCTCCACCTATCCACTCGACACAATCTTCCAAACAATTATCCCCTATTCTCTGACAACACCCAGCTATCACCTTCCTCAACACTAAACATCCTCGGTCTATCCTGAACTCAAAATCTCAACTGGAAACTTCATATCTCATCTCTTACTAAATCAGCTTCCTCGAGGCTGGGCGTTCTGTACCGTCTCCCCCAGTTCTTCTCCCCTGCACAGTTGCTGTCCATATACAGGGGCCTTGTCCGCCCTCGTATGGAGTATGCATCTCATGTGTGGGGGGGCTCCACTCACACAGCTCTTTTGGACAGAATGGAGGCTAAGGCTCTTCGTCTCATCAGCTCTCCTCCTCATACTGATAGTCTTCTACCTCTTAAATTCCGCCGCAATGTTGCCTCTCTTTCTATCTTCTATCGATATTTCCACGCTGACTGCTCTTCTGAGCTTGCTAACTGCATGCCTCCCCCCCTCCCGCGGCCCCGCTGCACTTGACTTTCTACTCATGCTCATCCCTATACTGTCCAAACCCCTTATGCAAGAGTTAACCAGCATCTTCACTCTTTCATCCCTCACGCTGGTAAACTCTGGAACAATCTTCCTTCATCTGTATTTCCTCCTGCCTACGACTTGAACTCTTTCAAGAGAAGGGTATCAGGACACCTCTCCTCCCGTATTTGATCTTGCTTTCGGCCACCTCTTTTGTTTCTTTTTTAGGAGCAGCGAGTAGCGGACTTTTTTTTTTTATTATTGTTCTCTTTTTTTGTGTGCCCTTGAGCTGCCTCCTTTGTTTAAAAAAAAAAATATTTCAATATTCAATATGGCCACCAACCGAAATAACATTTACATTATTTCAAATCCGAAAGCCATAGAACTTACTTGATGGCTCTCTTTATATATTTTTTCATGTAAAACATTTAAAATCTGGACTTTATTTGAGTGTGTTACTAGCTTGTTCTATTTTTATGCAGGTACGTGTGATATGAAGCTGATATGTACTGATCGTCGTCGTTATCGAGGATGGATGTCAACTGGAACCTTTGCTGTCTGTGCCAGCAGGACAAGACAGAAAAGCTGCAAACACGGAGGGATGAAGGCTTCAACTCACTTGAAAAAGACCTAGAGGGCTTCAAAGCCATCAGTGTTGTGCCTTTTGGTATGAAGGTCTTATGGGAAAAACTGGATGAAGGGGGAGGTAAAGCAGAAACGCTTCGTCCCCACAATGCAAAGTATCATAAGGTTTGCAGAACCTACTGCAGCAACTCACGACTGAAGCGGCTGTTAGACAAGATAGACAACAGTAATCCAACTTCACCAAAGAAACTGCGGTCAGCCACAGCAGCAGCCAGAAAAGGAAGTCAGCGCTGCATCATCTGTGACGGAGAGCACCAAAACAATTTGCAAAGGTGGCAACTGATAATGTTGATGCTAATCTAAAGAGCTGGGCAAAGGCTAACAATAATTTCCTGCTACTGGGCAAACTCATTGCACAAGCTGCTGATGCTCCTGCAGGCGATACATACTATCATTTGCAGTGTTACTGTCACCTACGAGATTCTGCACGTGCTCGTAGACCATCTGCAGGTCCTGCCCAACCTCCCTTTGACCCCATTGCCACAGCACAAATTGTAGCCCTTCTTGAAGATTCAGATTCTGTCTTCAAGATGTCAACCTTGAGAAAGTCGTACAGAACGCTTATGAATGAACAAGGTACTCCCTGTCCTGACCCTAGAGAACCCCATTCTACTAGGTTTAAGGGGAGGCGCCGCCTAGTATAAGTGGAGGGTACATTCATTTTATTTCAATTGTTCTAAGGTATTTTTTTTCTTTTAAGACTTAGGTAAATGCAATAAGATCTGCATGTATCAACATAATAGCTTTCGTGCTTCTGTACGAAAACAAATTACAAACGAAATGTATTACTTGTAATAAAAGCAGAGCATGTTCACTCAATATGTACGCTATCGGGTAGTTTTACTCATGGCACCACTAGTTAAAAATTGTCCGTTCAAATTTTTAATTGTCTTACTGTCCCTGCGCAAAAAAAACTACCAAAATCACCATTTGATGTGTCCCATAATTCTACCTTTTTTTTTTACCTTTAATAAATCATATCAGCAGTATTTTTTTTTTTTTTTTAAACCTGACAAACATTTTTTTTACCATCCACTCGTCTTTCAGCAGATGTTTGAGTATTTTTATTATCTTCACAACTAATGGAGTTATTATTCTCCAAAGTACAAAAAATGCACTTTCGACATATCGGCTATTTTGTGTGTAAATGCAGTTAGCGTACAAAGTTATGATTTTTAGAGGATCTTACAGTGGTAAAATACAACTTAGATACCTATGCAGTTATATTTATGAATGACGATGAATGATATGAAAAATAATAATCATAACAGGCACCTGTGTGTGTGTGTGTGTGTGTGTGTGTGTGTGTGTGTGTGTGTGTGTGTGTGTGTGTGCGCGCGCGCACTAGAAATCTCCTGGGCTGTAGTGTTCTGTGGATACCTCCTGTTACTTCTTCTTCGTCACTTTCTATTCTTTTGGGCTTCTTTTTTTTTCCTAGGTGGTGGCTGAGTCGACAGAGTGACGGCGCCGCGTTCAGGAGGACGCGAGTTCAATCCCCGCCCGGTGCCACCAAGCTGGAATTTTTCAGCCGCCGCCGAGTGGCTTAAAACTACCCACATGCTGTCCAGAAGACCACATATCAACCCGGACTCTAGATTTTAGGATTAAAGATGAGCTCCGGGAGGGCAGCATGACCCAATGCAAGATGGCGCCACTATAAACACTCGCCTGCGCCAGAACGGGCTGGGCCGACCATCAGGCACCACCGGGAAGAAGTCTTGGACCGACCATCAGGCTCCACCGAGAAGAAGCCTAGCGGCGCAATGGGCCGTGATTAAAATAAAAAAACAAAAACAAAAATGCCAAAGTACAAGTACAAATGTACCTCTGAGGAGCGCTCGCGACGCACTAAGTAACTGATTGACTGATTCACTCAACTACACTCTCCGAGGATTGCTGGCTGCCACTAGAATTTTGCCAGATGAATGATGACACTCTTTTCTTTAAAAAAAAAAGGAAAAATCGGACAAGAGAAGGCAAAATGTAACATATATGAGTATTCTACAGAAAATGGAGGTTTCTGCAGGGAGGGGACCTCGAAATTAGTAATACAAATCAAATTATTTGAAAGGGAAAGAATTATCGTACAGCTGCCAAACTTTCACAGGGAACGTGTGACATGTTCAGCTATTTTTTGGAGTAACTTTTAAAATTTGGCTGAAATAGTGAAAATACCCATTTTTGGCGACGCCTCCCCTTAAAGAATACCTTTTGGAGATACTTCCTGAATGGGCAGACTTTTCTCAGGGTAGAGAGGTGTACATCTCCAGCAACAGAAATGCAGGTGACCTTGTGGCGAAAACTCATGAACACCAACTAGGGCAAGATGACGCTCTTTTGTTGATGAGAGCAGCTGTAATTCTACGCAGGTGCTGCCTCAAAAAACAAGATCTTTTCAATGGGAATTTCCCTCCAGACTGCTTGACATCTCCTGTCCCTGAGCACCTTCGATCTTTCATAAATGTCATCCTTCAGGGTCCAGCAATTCTGCTATAACAGGGCAGTGATGAGACGGATGTGCAAGTTCATGGTCGTGTCAAAACTACATGTACTATGCTCAGCAGATAATATACAATACAAGCAGTGATACCCACCATGCCACCAAGTCCAATGCCATTCGACACAGGAAGGAGCATGTGACACCATTCCCAATGTACCAAGGTCTCATGTTGCATGGAGAGGCTCGTCAGAAGAAACAGATAAAGCTCGCCCATGAGTTTGGTCTTTTTGTTTCATACAGCCGTGTAATGGAGGTGAAAAGGGAAATTGCATGTGCAGTGTGTAAGCGCCATGCTGAGGATGGAGTTATCTTGCCCACAAATCTGAGATCAAATGTGTTTGTCACCTTTGATGTTGACAACTTAGTGTCATGAATTCCTCATTCCAAGAATAGACGAGAGTGGAATATTCCGTGGAATTCCTCTCCCGCGGAAGATTCCATTATTCTTACTTTTCAACGGGTCAATGCACAAGAGTGGGCGGAGCTTATTCAAATAATATTATCGCCTATTGCTGCCAATGCTGAAGTATTCGTGGTATGCATGAACCACTATTATTTAGTGCATGGTGTTAGGTTATTAATGAATAATAACCCATTGCCGTTTGAGCGTTAATTTAAATGTTACGCAGAACGAGAGATGTCAGTTGTGGCGAGTGTTGTCATCTTGGCCACCGGGAAGCGAGGGCGAGCGGTGACCCGGGGGCAGCCGCTGCGCTCTTCCTGAGTGTGACCTCGCTCGCGACGGACGTCCCTTCGCTGCCTCCCTCCTCCCACGTGTTGGTGGAGGTCTTCCTGCCCTACCGTATCCACAAGTCAGGTGACTGTGTACTGCTGGCGAGGAAAGCCCTGGGAGGCATACTACCCTCCTACGGTTTATATCCTTCTCTCTGTACCTTTATCTCCAGTTTCCTTTCTGACCGTTCTATTTCTGCCGTGGTAGACGGTCACTGTTCTTCCCCTAAATCTATTAACAGTGGTGTCCCACAGGGTTCTGTCCTATGTCCCACTCTTTTTCTGTTGTTCATTGATGATCTTCTTTCCAAAACGAACTGTCCTATCCATTCCTACGCCGATGATTCCACTCTGCATTATTCAACTTCTTTTAATAGAAGACCCACCCTTCAGGAACTTAACGACTCAAGGCTGGAGGCTGCAGAACGCTTAGCCTCAGACCTTACTATTATTTCCGATTGGGGCAAGAAGAACCTGGTGTCCTTCAACGCCTCAAAAACACATTTTCTCCACCTATCCACTCGACACAATCTTCCAAACAACTATCCCCTATTCTTTGACAACACCCAGCTATCACCTTCCTCAACACTAAACATCCTCGGTCTATCCTTAACTCAAAATCTTAACTGGAAACTTCATAATTATCTCATCTCTTACTAAATCAGCTTCCTCGAGGCTGGGCGTTCTGTACCGTCTCCGCCAGTTCTTCTCCCCTGCACAGTTGCTGTCCATATACAGGGGCCTTGTCCGCCCTCGTATGGAGTATGCATCTCATGTGTGGGGGGGCTCCACTCACACAGCTCTTTTGGACAGAGTGGAGGCTAAGGCTCTTCGTCTCATCAGCTCTCCTCCTCATACTGATAGTCTTCTACCTCTTAAATTCCGCCGCAATGTTGCCTCTCTTTCTATCTTCTATCGATATTTCCACGCTGACTGCTCTTCTGAACTTGCTAACTGCATGCATCCCACCCTCCCGCGGCCCCGCTGCACTCGACTTTCTACTCATGCTCATCCCTATACTGTCCAAACCCCTTATGCAAGAGTTAACCAGCATCTTCACTCTTTCATCCCTCACGCTGGTAAACTCTGGAACAATCTTCCTTCCTCTGTATTTCCTCCTGCCTACGACTTAAACTCTTTCAAGAGGAGGGTATCAGGACACCTCTCCTCCCGAAACTGACCTATCTTTCGGCCACCTCTTTGGATTCTTTTAGGAGCAGTGAGTAGCGGGCTTTTTTTTTATTAATGTTTGCTTTTTAGTGCCCTTGACCTGTCTCCTTTGCTGTAAAAAAATATATATATATATATATATATATATATATATATATATATATATATATATATATATATATATATATATATATATATATATATAATATAATATATATATAATATAATATAATATAAATAAATAAATAAATAAATAAATATATATATATATATATATATATATATATATATATATATATATATATATATATATATATATATATATATATATATATATATATATATATATATATATATATATATATATATATATATATATATATATATATATATATATATATATATATATATATATATATATATATATATAGATATATATATATAGATGTATATATAAACATATATATAGAGAGAGAGAGAGAGAGAGAGAGAGAGAGAGAGAGAGAGAGAGAGAGAGAGAGAGAGAGAGAGAGAGAGAGGTTTATATATTCAGCAAAGTTAACAAACATAACACCTGCACACACACACACACACACACACACACACACACACACACATCAGCATAAATTGATACGCTATCCCAATACGGCTTAGGCCCCGTTCACACTGTGCTGATTCTGGGCCACGACAACTCAGGAATTCAGGGTACACAAGGTCTTGGGAGTTAAATATTGATGTAAATTGGTTACATATTGCCGGAAAGAAGGCTAGAAACGATCGCCGGATGCTGAGTTGGCACAGTGTGAAGGGGGCCTAAAAGTCGCTGGGTTGACGTGGCCCAGAGTTGGCACAATGTGAAAGTGGCCATAGCGCGGGTACAAACTTGGTGGAGGGACTGGCCTTCTGTCTCAGGCGAGGGTAGTGGTTGTAAGAGGTAGCCTATATTGTTTTTCTTTTGTTTATTTATGTATGGCCAACGAAATATTATAGGGTTAAATCAAAATTTGTGCTTATTTTTGTATAGATTTATACACGCTTGTAATATTTCTTGGGTATCCGATTTACACAACAGAGTAAATTTATAGCTTAAGTTTTTTAAACGACACCACTGATTTTACCTATATTACAGCCATAAAACTAAACATAATTTTTATGTATTATATATTAACATATGAGGAATGAAATGATGCACAAAGACAAATAAATTCACTGATAGTTTTGTGTCATGAATTCCTCATTCCAGGGAAGAGTCCATTATTCTTACTCTCCAACGGGTCGCTGTACAGCAAGACCAAGAGCGGGCGGATCTTATTCAAATAACATTATCGCCGAGGACGTCACACACCTCACATCCCATCCCCTTTGCTCAAGGGGGGACAGTAACCACTCCTAGTCATTGGAAAAAATCCGGCCTGAGCGGGTAAGAACCGCCGCCTATTTGGCCGCGAAGCCTTGCAGCGCGGCGCTCCAACCAGTTGGACCACGGTGAGGGGTGTGTCTGTGTGCATATATATATATATATATATATATATATATATATATATATATATATATATATATATATATATATATCAGAGCTGGGCACTTCCGATCATCAGTCCGATCGTCCGATCTTCCGATCTGATCGGAACAGCAATTGGCGATCGGAATGCAAAGATTAGATCATCTTTGTAAAGGTAATCGGACAGTGGAAATCGGAACTTCACAAACCAACTACCGATCACCGATCACAAAAAAAGTGGTCAGCGTTGTCATGGCAACAAGTGGCTGTGGATTTCTTACAATTATTTTTATACACGTTGCTAAATAGTTACTTCAATAAGCGTCTTTATTTATAAAATTAAGCGATAATTATTGATCGTTAATTTATTTACTTCTGGTAAGGTATGGTGAACGAGACGCGCCGGCGCAAAGTCGCTTTATTTGCTTGGCGGGACTTGTTACACGACGCCATGACAGTGTGGTGTGGGCTGTAGTAGTGGGCTTCCGCTTACTTCAGTAACCGAGTGGCCTGCCCCAGTTGTCAGTTATACATTTTCTGCTGCAGTGTTACCACCCTCTAATGGGCGGCAGCGTCAGTACCTTTTCTGGAAACCAACAAGACCTTAGCTTAAAAGGGGGGCTTCGCCCCGCCTCGACCCCCCCACTTTCTTAACCGGGTGGAGGGCTTTGCCTTCCCTGGATCCCCCCCCCCACCCACCCGTCGGCATTTTTCCCAACTGTATACTGGCTTGTCAAGGGAGGCACAACCAGCCAATCACCGTGCGTCTTACTCATGACGTCATGAATCACCACAGCCAATCAGCATTATTAGGAGAAGTGAATTGGCAAAATTAGGCAAATGCTTGAATGTAACTGCAAGAAGTGAGATTGTTTGACATTCAATAACTCAATTTTATTGTAACACATCATTCTGACCAAGTAAAGCAATGATGCATGTTTTCGTTGACATGATATCAATTCATTACTTTCGTCTCCCCCCCCTCCCTCAAATCTTATTTTCGTGAAAAAATTCGGCGACCGGTTCGCCGACATGACCAAGATTCTTACAGTTCGTGAGCATTCGCCGACATGTCGCCGACATGTCGGCGAATGCTCAAGACAATTCGGGGACAGTTCGAAGACATGTCGCCGACTATTCGGCGTCCATGTCGCTGAGCTCAAAATCTGAAATTTTAACGTTTTTTTTGTTTGTTTGTTGCGGAATAACTGGCGACAAGTCTCCGAATTGTCTTCGCATGTCCCCGAAGTGTCGGTGACATGTCGGGGATAATTCTCCGACAGTGCCAAGATTTCTGACAGCTGATCATCCGATGCCCATGTGGCATATAAAAGCTCGGGAATCCGCGCCTACCTCATGGACTACTACAACACCCGGGGAGCAGTGGCCTGACAGGACAGAATTGTGGGCGAGTAAATACCATGTGTGGTAATATGTGTGGTAATATGTATGATAGTATGTGTAATAAAATGTATAAATGTGACTTGTTTTTGTTTTGCTCTCCTTCAAATATTTTAGAATGAATGATTGTTTACGTAATATTAGTAAACGAACCAGTAACTGAAAGAAGAAATAAATCTAAATAACTGAAAATGAAACAAGGTTAAATAATGGCAGAAAAATGATATTAAGAAATAAATAAAGTAATAAATAGTAAATTAATTATGAAATAAATGAAAATGTTAAGTTCCATACCTATTTTATATATTCAGATTCTTCTTGTTTTTCATATTTTCTTCTTTACTATTTATTATTATAGTATTATTTTATTCCGTATATATATATATATATATATATATATATATATATTTATATATATATATATATATATATATATTTATATATATTTATATATATATATTTTTTTTTTCTCTTTTTTTTTTACGTTGTTGCCTATTGCGCCGGTAGGCATCTTCCCGGTGGGGCCTGATGGTCGGCCCAAGGCTTCTTCCAGGTGGGGCCTGATGGTCGGCTCAGCCCGTTCTGGCGCAGGCGAGTGTTTATAGTGGCGCCATCTTGCGTTGGCTCATGCTGCCTCCCGGAACTCGTTCTTGATTCGCTTGGACGGCTTCCTCTAGAGTCCGGGTTGATGGGTGGTCTTCAGGACTGCATGTGGGTAGTTTTAAGCCACTCGGCGGTGACTGAAAAATCCGAGTGGTAGCGTGAGGATTCGAACCCGCGTCGTCCATCACGCGGCGAATGTGGGTTCAGTACGCTACCAATTCGGCCACCGCCTACCCTTTATATATATATATATATATATATATATATATATATATATATATATATATATATATATATATATATATATATATATATATATATATATATATATATATATATATATATATATATATATATATATATATATATATATATATATATATATATATATATATATATATATATATATATATATATATATATATATATATATATATATATATATATATATATATATATATATATATATATATATATATATATATATATATATATATATATATATATATATATAGATATATATATATATATATATATATATATATATATATATATATATATATATATATATATATATATATATATATAGATAGATAGATAGATAGATAGATAGATAGATAGATAGATAGATAGATAGATAGATAGATAGATAGATAGATAGATAGATAGATAGATAGATAGATAGATAGATAGATAGATAGATAGATATAGATATAGATAGATAGATAGATAGAAGGGCAGTAGTTGAGTGTTCTTTGTGAGCACGCGCTTGTGGTTAACAGATAACATGAAATTTCTTTGCGGGAACACAGGCCGACAGCCACCCCCGCAGCGTTCAGGGACGACGCGCGTTACGTTTATCGTTCGTTCAATGGCGGTCACAGTCCAGGGCACAATTACTCAGCAATTTTCTTACAGCGACACAGTTTATCTTTAGCATTGCTCTCACGATTCATTTGTAAGGTAATAAAAAATACCAGATGTGTGGCTCCCGCGGTTCTCTATTTCTGAAGAAATGGCGGCGCAATGATTAGACTATCGTTACATTTATAAAAGTAGTTCTGGTTCTTCCATACTCTGAATGACCTTATTCTAGAGCCTAAGTAAATCCTGGGTCACGCAGCTGCCACTACAAAGGGCAGTTGTCCGCAAGAGTGTACAGTTAGAGGGAGCGGTCAATTAGCCTACCACTGGAGTAGACGAAGTAGCCTTTTTTTTTTTTTTTTTTTTTTACGTGAGATCACTGGGACACAGCAGCCGTCTGCATCTCCATCATTAATTTTGTTGTCACAATTTTTGACGTTTGACTACAGTGTGTTGAATACTGAAATAATTTATCATGCTGAAAGATCATTTGATGTGTTTTATTTAAGTAGCAGTTCTCCAACTCCCAGTATATTTGGGCATTACCTTGAGTATCTTACACTTCTGTGCCTCTCGGGTTTAGTGGTTATAGTCAATCTAGGAGAAATTGGCGGACGGGGGTGATCACGCGTGGGTCTCTCCTTCCGTACCACGCTGCTTCATCTCTGTTACCAGTTGTAGGATTAGAGTTCAGGTGTGAAGTGGACCACCATTAGCCTCCCTTCATTTCCTCCTCCTCCTCCTCCTCCTCTCTCTCTCTCTCTCTCTCTCTCTCTCTCTCTCTCTCTCTCTCTCTCTCTCTCTCTCTCTCTCTCTCTCTCTCTCTCTCTCTCTATATATATATATATATATATATATATATATATATATATATAAGACAACATAATTTTTTATATGTGATACATTCCATAAAATTAAATGAAAATGAGATGTGGAGAGGCAGGGAGAGAGAGGGGTGGGAGAGGCAGGGGCGGGACACCTAGTGAGCCTTCCATGACCTTGAGAGAAGTGACCTGGCTCAGGGTCGAGCGATATGACAACGTTGGAATACAACAATGTCAAGTGTCGTGGTATTTATACAAATCTTTGTTATTATCTTAAAAACGAAACAATCTTTACGCTATATGACCTTATTCGATTATCCAGCTATTCAATTAAATTCATTTAAAGGTAGTAAATAGCTGACATATGAGAGGAAGCGAGAGGTGTTAAGAGTATGTGGCAAGGTGCAGGGCTTAGCTGACACGCAGCTGTCACCCCCAAGTCCGCCAGTTTCAAATAGATTGACTATAGGAAATATTATTTCCTTTCTTAGGCCTTCCCATTGGCCAAGCCGCACCCACCCAAAGCCAATCCCATACGTTCTGAGGGGGGTGGGGAGAGAACCCCTCTCGCCATCCAAGCCCGAGATGACTATAAAGTTCCCCCCACTCGTGTCGCCACATTAAAAACTGGAAATTCCCACGCGTCCACCCAAGTTTTCCCACAAATTCCCACAAAGTCATCCTAGATTCTCACATAATATCCCACAAAATACGTTTTCTACAAAAAAATCAACTTACCCAAGCATATTTATATGAAGACAGCAGGGTTATTTTTTTTTCAGCCAGAGGAGGGCGGCGTAAAGAAAAAAAGAAAACAATATGAAAAAGAAAGCCCGCTACTTACTGCTCCTAAATAGAATAGAGTAGCCAAAAAGAGAAATCAGTTTCGGGAGGAGAGGTGTCCTGATACCCTCCTCTTGAAAGAGTTCAAGTCGTAGGCAGGAGGAAATACAGATGAGGGAAGATTGTTCCAGCGTTTACCAGAGTGAGGGATGAAAGAATGAAGATGCTGGTTAACTCTTACATAAGGGGTTTGGACAGCATAGGGATGAGCTTGATCAGAAAGTCCTGTGAGGCGAGGCCGCAGAATGGGGGGAGACATGCAGTTAGCAAGTTCAGAAGAGCAGTCAGCGTGAAAATATCGATAGAAGATAGAAAGAGAGGCAACATCGCGACGGAATTTAGGAGGTAGAAAACTATCAGTAAGAGGAGGAGAGCTGATGAGACGAACCGCCATATTCTCAGTGAAGCTCTTCCCTCTTCGTCGAAGCGTCTCTTAGAGAGTGTGTTTCCGTTGAAGGGTATGCCCAGTCCCTAACCTTCGAAACGATCTTTCCGTGTAGTGTTGGTACTACTGCAAATCAAACAAACGTTGAAAACAGAAACCTTAATGCAATTTAGGCACATTTCTATAATGGATTAGATAGTGTGACTAATATTTATGTAAACAGTACTTGATCCAGTGACATACATTATATATAGCAGAAATTTTACATTGATGCATTTAATTGGTTGGTACCCGTGGCTATGTTTGCTTCACTTTCATATCATCCCGTTACCTGTGGGCGGAGCTTAGGAGACCTCGTTAGAATAAACTGCTTTTATTTTCTTTATTTTCCTCCTGTTCCATGAGACATCTCTTTCTCCCTTCGTTATTTCTCACTTGTAAATATATTTTAACTAGCTTTAGAGCTCCTATCAGTGGGTGGAAAATGGTATCATCTATATTGCTGAGCTTTGCTAAGCTCCACCCACAGGTGACGTCACGAGTTTGGAGATTGGCTGTGGTAAGCCCAGCACGGAGTACCGAATACCACCACATATTCATACAGACTTGTGAAACAAGCGCCCGGAGAAAGCCTGTTAGTCCGTCACTTTAAAATTCATCCCAGCAATTTTAATTCATGCTTATGGTTCGAAGTGCCCGCCCTACAAACGCTCAAAAAAGATAACTGTTGTGAATAGTTGAGACTAAAGGGCGGGGCGTGCTGGTTGAGAGGTGTGTTCCAGTGTTGGCTTAAATTATCATAGGAACCGTGAAGTCTTGAATAAACAGAAAAATATTGTTTCTCGCATTGTATTATTTTTTATATAAGGCCTAGAAAACTTAAATTGTTCTTATACCCAATTAATAATACAGCAACATGGAAAAATGTTGTAATAAAGCATTAAATGTGCGAAGATATTAGCGAAGAGCGGGCCTTCACCTCCTCTTCGTCAAGAGAGGAAATTAGTTCATTTTCTTCCCGCTCGCCGCTTTGCGCGCTGCATCAAAGACACTCCTCGTCAAGAGAATACCGTTTGGTCCACGAAGCCTTGTTTCCTCGCGTGAAGGGGGAATAGATTCACTGAGAATACGGCCGGAAGACCCTTAGCCTCCATTCTGTCCAGAAGAGCTGTGTGAGTGGAGCCCCCCCACACGTGAGATGCATACTCCAAACGAGGGCGGACAGGGCCCCTGTACATGGATAACAATTGTGCGGGGGAGAAGAACTGGCTGAGACGATACAGAATGCCCAACCTCGAGGAAGCTGATTTAGTGAGATTTACATAGATTTACATAGAAAATCAGACCACACAGACCCCATGGTCCAGACTTGGTGGTCTGTCCTTAAACCTAAGTGATTTTACATTAATCAGAAGATAGGTGTTTGGAAGATTGTGTCGAGTTGATAGGTGGAGAAATTGAGCTTTTGAGACATTGCAGGACACAAGGTTCCTTCTACCCCAATCGGAAATGCTAGCAAGGTCTGAGGTATGCATTCTGCAGCCTCCTGTCTGGAGTCACGTACTACTTGTTGTGATGGTCTTCTATTGAAAGAAGTTGAATACTGCAGAGTGGAGTAGTCGGCGTATGAGTGGACAGGACAGTTTGTTATGGAAAGAAGGTCATTGATGAATAACAGGAAGAGAGTGAGTGATAGGACAGAGCCCTGTGGAATACCACTGTTGATAGGCTTAGGTATGAAATAATGTATAGCCTCCTAGTTCTCTAATCTTCTTCCAGGGTCACCATTTCTTCCTCCACATCATGATGTTTTGCACTCAAGTTCTTTAACATATCACTTGTGGATTCGACGTTTACACATGTTTGCGCCTGAAGCTTTAGTCCATATTTTATTTGTAAAAGTGCTTCTACACTTCGAACGCTAAGGCGATTTCTAAACTTCGAGTGGAGCACATTCATCTGAGAGAAGATCCTTTCCACCGAAGCGTTAGAGAATGCGAGTGAAAGAAGTGTTAAAGATAGTGATGCAATATTTGAAAACCTTTTTTAACCTATGGAGTTTTATTCTTCATTAACTTGAGCCCAGAATGAAATGGTATCTGTCAAACATTCCTGAGGCCACTGTTCCAGACATGAGATTTACCATTTTCTATCAAGCTGATCCATGTCTTTGAAGGTTGATCGGTACTTTGCAGCTAATGAAGAAACGCCGCCTTTGCACTGGAAAATAGCTGGTTTTGGATGGAAGTGTTTGAGCATTAGCAAGCACTCAATATTCTCTGGTAGACGCATCTGCACTTTTAAGATCAGTTCTGCCACAGAATTCTGCAACGCTCCAACATTATGCGACTTGATCATCGTTAAGTGGACATGCAGATGCGATGGTGTTAAACTCGTGTCCAAAATGAATGGCAGGTACTGGTATCAAATGATCTAAAACTTTAGCCCGGGAAGTTTTCAACTGGACACTTTGAGAGGTGAGTAGGTTCTACAATCATTTGCATTATATTTCTGTACACTTTCAGTAAATCTTCTGTCATTATTGTGACATCAGCACTCTGAGCTTGAAACAGCTTATTCACCCCGACTACCTCTTTCAGGATTTTCCGTGTTAATACCATGTACAATTTGTTCTGAAGATCATTATAAGGTTCCCATTGAAGCTTAGCTGTATGGCACCGTTCACTGGATGCTGCCATCTGAAAGTGAAGCTAAAGTGCATCCCATTGCCCAACAATAACATTCATAGCCTCTAAACGGGCTAACCAGCGAGTTGTTCCCATCCCTGGGATTTTCTTTGGTGTTGCACTTTCTAGTGTTTGATATATTTCCCGATATTTCTGATTTCGTTTGGGACTATGTGAGAACCAATTGTGTGTTACACGAACAATGAATGATAAAACTGTTGGCAACACTTCTGATGCTTTACTGGCAGCTAGGTGCAATGAATGACATTTGCACCGAAATACTGTTAGGTTAGGGATATCATTTTTCAGCAGTGCTACAAGTGAATCGTGGGGACCTACCATTGAGTTGGCACCATCACATCCTATACCAACTAGGTTTTCAATTTTGAGTCCATCCTCCTCCATGCATTTTTTTCGGTTTTATAGAGGGTATTGCGAATTTATTATACGCAATACATATCTAAGGCCAGGATTACACACCCCGACTTAACTTTTAGTAGATTCCAGGCTGTTCCTCTCAAATAAGCACCCAGTAATATCCTTTCCCAATGGGCCCAAAAGTACGAGATAATAGGTTACTTATGTTTTTGAGGGTATTCAGAACAGTTTGTCTGAGGCGTCTAACAGCTTACTGCCAGCGCGGTAGGGGTGGGCAGGTACCGGTACCAGTACCGGTACTAACGGTACCAGCTAAACGGTCCGGCACCGGTACCAGATTGCTCGGATTTATTTATTGGATTTATTGATAATTCTTCATGTCCGATTTTTTTTTTTAGGTTGCTACTAAATATTGTTATTGTTATTAGACTATGATCGAGTACATCCATAATAACTATACATGCTATTTTTTATCGAAAAAATAAATATTCACTTCACTCAGATTTACATAGATTTACATAGAAAATCAGACCACACAGACCCCATGGTCCAGATTTGGTGGTCTGTCCTTAAACCTAAGTGATTTTACATTAATCAGAAGACTCCAAAACATTGCATTTCTACTCTAGTTAATATTACGTTGAAGGAAGTGACGGTCGAGCTTATTTTTGAAGGAGTCAATCGTGTTGCACTGGACCACTGATGGTGGAAGCTTATTCCATTCTCGCACTACAACGTTGGTGAAGAAAAATTTGGTGCAGTCTGAATTTAGTTGTCTACATCTGAGTTTTACGCCATTGTTCCTCGTGCGCAAAGTGTCATCGATCAGAAACAATGTTGATCTGTCTATATTCGTGAAACCATTAAGTATTTTAAAACACTCGATCAGTTTTCCTCGGAGGCGACGTTTCTCAAGAGAGAACATGTTAAGGGTAGAAAGCCTTTCTTCGTAGGATTTGTTGCGCAAGGAAGGGATCATTTTCGTTGCCCGACGCTGAACACCTTCTAATTTAGCTATATCCTTTGCATGGTGGGGAGACCAAAACTGCACCGCATATTCCAAGTGGGGTCTGACTAAACTGTTGTAGAGCGGGAGTATTACATCTTGATTCTTGAATAAAAAGTTCCTTTTAATGAAGCCCAACATTCTGTTCGCTTTATTTGCTGCATCGATGCATTGCTGTGAGAATTTGAGGTTTGACGCGATTTTGACCCCCAAGTCCTTGACCCATTGAACGCTTTTGAGTTTAACGCCGCGCATTTCGTAATCGAACTTCTTATTCCTCGTTCCAACTTGAAGGACCTAGCACTTGTCTACGTTAAAGGGCATCTCCCATCTATCCGACCAAGCTGAAATTTTGTGCAAATCCTCTTGGAGGCTTTGCCTGTCTTCGTCAGTGAGAACCGAGTTACCAATCTTTGTGTCGTCTGCAAATTTACTGATGCGGTTATTGAGTCCAACATCCACGTCGTTGATGTAAATAATGAAGAGCACTGGGCCAAGAACCGAGCCCTGAGGGACGCCACTAGTGACCGGCGCCCACTCTGAGTTAAATCCGTCAATCACTACTCTTTGTTGTCTGTTGCTCAACCAATTCGCGATCCATTGGTTTACTTGACCGTCAATACCTATTTGCTTTAATTTGTAAAGTAATTTATGATGCGGGACTTTATCAAACGCTTTCTGGAAATCAAGATAGACTACGTCCAGTGATTTGGTTACGTCATAAACAGTGAAGAGGTCGTTATAAAAGGTTAATAGGTTTGATAGGCAGGATCTTTTGTTTCGGAAACCATGTTGTGAGTCCCCAATTAATGAGTGGCTTTCAAGGTAATTCACAATTTTGTCTCTAATTATGCTCTCAAGTAGCTTACCTACAACCGAAGTTAGAGTAATGGGCCTGTAATTACCTGGTACTTTTTTGTCTCCTTTCTTAAAAATCGGTGTCACGTTAGCCTTTTTCCAATCTGAAGGGACGATGCCTTGTTGCAAGGACATATTGAATACGGTTGTGAGGGAGGAGAGTATTTCGCTCTTTGTTTCTTTCAGCAGAGTTGGATATACTTTGTCAGGTCCAGGACTTTTATTTGTTTTAAGTGATTTGAGGGCTTTGAGGACTTCATCGGGTTTTATTTCAAAGTTAGACAATGCATGCTCGGGATTTACATTAGTACTGGTGGTGGTGGTGGTGGGAGGACTGTTATTATTAAACACCGAGGAAAAGTAGTTGTTTAATAGGTTTGCAACGTGTTGGCTGTCAGTCACTAGTGCACCGTCGCTGTTTGTTAAAGGT
Organism: Eriocheir sinensis; assembly: GCF_024679095.1. Lineage (NCBI taxonomy): Eukaryota > Metazoa > Arthropoda > Malacostraca > Decapoda > Varunidae > Eriocheir > Eriocheir sinensis. The sequence continues at coordinate 11,170,042 of NC_066527.1, forward strand.
CCAATTCCACTTCTGATCGCCTTTCTGTTGTTTATGTAACTGAAGAAGGATTTCGGATTATTTTTACAGTTGGCTGCAATATTTTCTTCATATCTACGCTTTGCCTGACGCACTAATCTGTTTACTCGTCGCCTGGCATCATTGTAAATTCTAATGTTTTCGGGCGTGCTTTGCTCTTTCTTTAACCTGTAAGACAATTTTCTCTCCTTGACTGAGTGTTTAATTTCGCTATTAAACCAAGGTGGACTTTTATTAGTGTTGATTCGCTTCTCGCACAAGGGGACAAATGTGTCCTGCTGAGTGAGTAAGTGATCTTTAAAGCTTAGCCAGGCGTCCTCTACATTGCCGTCATCTGATAGTTGCAGAGAGAGAGAGAGAGAGAGAGAGAGAGAGAGAGAGAGAGATCACCACTCAGTGAGTGGATATCTCGGTGATATGGGTACTCGATCATAGTCTAATAACAATAACAATATTTATTAGCAACCTAAAAAAGAAAAAGAATCGGACATGAAAAATTATCCAATAACCCCAATAAATAAATAAAATAATAAAATAATGGAAACGGGAGCTGTGATGGAAACGGAAAGCAGGACAAAATGGTGGGAACTTGGGGGGACGGTCAGCGAGGCAGTGACTCAGCGTCTCCATACAGGGCCCATACCGCGTGATACCACATGTAGGCGGGCGGGCGAGCGCCGAGCGTCACTAAGATCCAGACGGTACCGCTACCTGGTATAGCGAGGCATCGATTCCTCGCGGTACCCGGTACCGGTACCTGGTACCGCGAAGCCTCATGATCACTTGGGTGCCGGGAAGCGTCGTGATCACTCAGCACAGCGCATTGCCGCTAGTACCGGTACCGTCTGGATCTTAGTGACGCTCGGCGCTCGCCCGCCCGCCTCATGTGGTATCACGCGGTATGGGCCCTGTATGGAGACGCTGAGTCACTTCCTCGCTGACCGTCCCCCCAAAGTTCCCACCATTTTGTCCTGCTTTCCGTTTCCATCACAGCTCCCGGTTCCATTATTTTATTATTTGATTTATTTATTGGAGTTACTGGATAATTCTTCATGTCCGATTCTTTTTCTTTTTTAGGTTGCTAATAAATATTGTTATTGTTATTAGTCTATGATCGAGTACATCTATACATATTTTTTATCGAAAAGAAGAGAGAGAGAGAGACAGAGAGAGAGAGAGAGAGAGAGAGAGAGAGAGAGAGAGAGAGAGAGAGAGAGAGAGAGAGAGAGAGTTTTCTTTACAGGAAATTTTGGGGGGAATTTCATTAGAAGTCAGAGATAAAAAAAAAAATACTCCTTCGGGTACCGGTATCGGTCACCGGTACTAACGGTACCAAAGATTTCGGTACCAGTACTACTGGTACTCAAATTAACGGTACTTGCCCATCCCTACAGCGCGGGGGAGATTTAAGCTGGCTCGTCTCTTACGATTCTAGAACCTTCTTTCTTGGTTCAGGGAGTATTCGAATCGCAACTGCTTTTTTCGAATTCTATTTTTCGCTACTTGATTACCTTTAATTCCCTGACTACCCTTAATTCCTAACACACTCCCCACACAAACACACAAAAAAAAAAAAAAAAAAAAATGCAATTCTAAAACTGCAATGAACAATTTGAGGAATAAGAATTATTTAAAGAGTTGTCCAAATCAGAGATGTAAATTAGAACCAATTAAATTTTTGCTAATGATACCAGGCTCACTTTTATTGTGGTGTATGTCACCATCCCCCAAATCATTATATGGAGTTCCATTTAAATCAAAATCAGTCCACATCTTTAATTTTAAAGGAAAGTGAAGCATTAATTCAGCTAATCCTCACCTTTTATTTTAAAGGAAGGTGTAGTATTTTATTTAGCTAATCCTCACCTTTTATTTTAAAGGAAGGTGTAGCATTTTATTTAGATCCTCACTCTGACGGTAATGGGTCAAGAGTGTAGCATTCATAAGTTAAGTCCTCCCTTTGACTTTATTTTGTCAAAAGTGTAGCATGTAGACTTATCCTAGACGTCCTCACTCTGAATATAGCATATAAAAAATGTAGCATTTTATAAAGTAAAGAAGACTTATTTACGAGGACAAAAAGGACATAAGCAGCTCGGGGGGGTTGAGGACGCTGCCTTCCTCTTCCAGATACACCAGCCCCTACCCTTCATAGTTAGAGTTAGTAACATTCAAGTATTCATGAGGAGAGCAACTTTATAAATCACCAAGACCGTCCCTAAGCATCCGTTGGAATCTTTCTGTAGCCTTCCTTTTAGGCCTTACAGATTGACCAGATTCCTGTTTACTACTACTGTTGGCCCCTGCACCCCTGTATTCTGAGCCCCTTACAGGATGAGTCACTGAAAGTTCTAACGGGTAAGGATTGCAAACAGAATGTTATTGAATAGACCCATTACTTTCCTTAAGTTTGACATTTCTTATTTTGCCATCATAACCAGAAATTAATTATAAAACCTCGCCCATCATCCAAAAGGGTCTAGGTTTGTTAAGGGCCTTCATTAATACGATGTTTCCTATTTTAATTTTATTTTCCCAGCCACTCTGATATAGATTTCTACTATGTTCTCTAAGGCTTAGCAAGTACCTCTCATACCACAGCTTCTTAAAATTTTATATTATTTCTTCCTGTACTTCTAAGCTCTTTTCTCGTAATGGTTGGATTTGATCGTTAGTCCAGACATCACTAACATCTTCTCATAGTATCAGCGAGGAATTGCCATGTAATCTTAAGAAGGAATTAGATGTTATGAACTCTAAACTATCAGAGCTAGATCTATACGTCAAAGGCGTTGAATTTATTGCAAGTTCAATATTAGAAAGTGTTGTTAATAACTCAAAATATGTCAACTTGGATCTTCCTACTGCCTTGTAAAAGTTGCCTTTCAATACTCTGATCAGTCTTTCCCAAGCTGTGCCAACCCAAGCTGAGAATAAAGGAATTTTTATATGTTTAATGTTACATTTCTCAAGCTCGTATTGAATCTCCTCGGACCGTAGAGAGTTTTCAAGTATAAACCATCTTTTAAAACTGACTTGGCATTGTCACTATATAAATACTGTGGTATGGAGTACCTATTGTAAAATCTTTGGAAAGCCAAAATAAAGTTCTTAGAGAACATGTCAGGGAGAAGTTCAAAGTGGACTGCTCTTATATTGAGACAAGTAAATACCTGGGCAGGGTTCCTAGTGAAGTCTGTACAAAAAATACGCATGATGTTCAATAAGTAAACCAAAATAACTTTTTTTTTATCTCCTTTCACTTCACCTTCAGATCTCCCTCCGTTATCGTTTTGCTTTTCTTGAGAAGAGGCAGGTGTAATCTAGTTCCCAAAGCTAAGTCGCTGCCCCGCCCGTCACTCACCTTGCCCTTATATATAGGTGGTGGCTGGGCAGCAAACATATCCTTGGTTGACTGGCTGTGGTTGCGACAAAATGAAAAGCCTACTTCTCCTTTCCATCCTGGCCGCCTTTGTCTCGTGAGTCTTTCTTCATCACACACTCTCTAACCCTTCTCTGCAGCTTTGTTGCCTAATAAAAAAAACAAGTTCCATTACAGTGAACTTTACCTTTCCCAAGTAACAGTTACCCTACACCCAGTACCCTATGGCAACAGTAAGTAACAGCTCAACACTTAGAACATTAAGTATTACCTTAATTAAAGAACAGGCAATATTTTTGTAACCATACAAACAAACACTGAGTGCTCAAGTAAACAAATTTTCTCTATTTATCATTCATGTTATTATTTAATAGTACAATACTTCATTAGCAATTTATAGTTTTCATTTGATGCAACATTAACTACTGTATACAATATAATTTGTTTATATTTGATACAGTAACGGTAACTAATACCTTTTTTTATACCTTCGGATATAATTAACTTACTGGTATATCTACTTTTTGTCCCGGGTGTAACTACTTTTTGTCCCCTCTCCTAGTTCTCTACTCTGCATTACTCAACTTCTTTTAATAGAAGACCCACCCAACAGGAACCAAACTATTCCAGGCTAGAGGCAGCAGAACGCTTAGCCTCTGACCTTACTATTATTTCCGACTGGGACAAGAAGAATCTGGTGTCCTTCAACGCCTCAAAAACACAGTTTCTCCACCTATCCACTCGACACAATCTTAGAAAACAAATATCCCCTATTCTTTGACAACACTAAGCTATCACCTTCTTCAACACCAAATATACTCGGTCTATCCTTAACTCAAAATCTCAACTGGAAACTTCACATCTCCTCTCTCGCTAAATCAGCTTCCTCGAGGTTGGGCGTTCTGTATCGTCACCGCCAGTTCTCCCCCGCACAGTTGCTATCCATTTACAGGGGCCTTGTCCGTCCTCGTATGGAGTATGCATCTCATGTGTGGGGTGGCTCCACTCACACAGCTCTCCTGAACAGAGTGGAGTCTAAAGCTCTTCGTCTCATCAGCTCTCCTCCTCTTACTGATAGTCTTCGACATCTTAAATTCCGCCGCCATGTTGCCTCACTTTCTATTTTCTATCGAAATTTTCACGCTGACTGCTCTTCTGAACTTGCTAACTGCATGCCTCACCTCCTCCCGCGGCGCCGCTGCACTCGACTGTCCACTCTAGCACATCCCTATACTGTCCAAACCCCTTATGCAATACTTAACCCGCATCTTTAGTCTTTCATCCCTTACACTGGTAAACTTTGGAACTGCCTTCCTTCGTCTGTATTTCCTCCTGCCTATGACTTGTCCTCTTTCAAGAAGAGTGTATCAAGACACCTCTCCATCCGAAATCGACCTCTCTTTTGGCTACTCTTATCTATTTTCTGTTGTGAGAGCGGAGAGCAGCGGGCTTATATATATATATATATATATCTATATATATATATAAATAGATATATATATATATAGATATATATATATATATATATATATAAATATAATTTTTGTTGCCCTTGAGCCGGCTCTTTTGTTGTAAAAAAAGACGTAGTAGTAGCAGTGGTAGTAGTAGTAATGGTAGTAGTAATGGTAGTAGTAGTAGTAGTAGTAATAGTAGTAGTAATAGTAGTAGTAATAGTAGTAGTAACAGTAGTAGTAATAGTAGTAGTAATAGTAGTAGTAATAGTAGTAATAGGAGTAGAAAATGTTCGAAGACCCAGAATGCGAGGCGGTGTTGATGGTGGATGCTGTTAATGCGTTCAACAACATCAATAGGGAAACAGCACTGCACAACATCAAAATCAAGTGCCCTATAATCGCCCAATATATTGAAAATACATACAAGGAACCTGCCAGACTGTTCATCAGCAGTCATAATGACCAACGACTTGGAGACCCGGTGGCCATACAATCCTCAGAGGGCACCACCCAGGGCGACCCAGTGGCCATGGCAATGTTTGCCCTGGGAATGATGAGGCTGCAGGACACCATCCGTCATGAAAACACCAACGTCAAACAGGTGGCGTATGCGGATGACCTCACCGGGGTAGGAAAGTCTGCAGACCTCAGGAAATGGTGGGACCTCGTCAGTGAACACGGCCCTAAAATAGGGTACCGTCCCAACGCCACGAAGTCTGTGGTGATTGTAAAACCAGAGGCATACGATCGGGCCAAAACCGCATTCCAGGGCAGTAACGTGAAACTGTCAGTGACTGGCGAAAGACACCTCGGGGCAGTCATTGGAACAGCTGAATACAGAACCGAATATGTGAAAACAGCTGTAAAGCGCCGGGAGTCCGAACTGTTGAGGCTGAGCGAGATCGCCAAAACAGAACCGCAGGCAGCCTACGCAGCATTTACGTACGGTGTCAAGCATAAATGGAACTACCTCATGAGGACAGTTCCTGATGTTGCTCCGTTACTAAAACCTCTGGAAGATACTATCAGAAACACCTTCATACCGGCGATAGCAAATGGGAGATGTCCCAGCGACCAGGAGAGAAGGTTGCTGGAGTTGCCGCCAAGAATGGGTGGGCTCGGCATCACCAACCCGCAAAATCTGGATGAGTCTGAATTCGGGAACTCAATCCGAATCACAGCCTCCTTGACCGGATATATTATCAACCAAAATGAAAGGGGAGAAGACAACCCTCAAGATGTTAGGTCACTTAAGGAATGAAATCTCCATAAACAGAGAAGAAAAACAGAGACACCTGAGTGACCTAATGAGAGAACTCCCAGAAGACACAAGGAGGAGGACAGATATTTCACAGGAAGTGGGCGCTTCAAACTGGCTAACCACACTACCTATCAGGGCAAAAGGCTTCAACTTAAACAAAAAAGAATTCACTGATGCCCTTGCCCTGAGGTATGGCTGGCCAGTGGATGGACTCCCAAACATGTATAACTGTGGCTCACCCTTCAACCAAAACCATGCCATGACATGCAAGACAGGAGGTTTCGTCTGCATGAGACATGATGAAGTGAGAGACGTAACAGCTCAAATGCTGAAAGAAGTCTGTCACGACGTGACTGTGGAACCCATGCTGCTCCCTCTGCAAGGCGAACACCTCGCCAGACGCACCGCTAATGTTTCGAACGAAGCACGAGTGGATGTTAGCGCCAGAGGGTTTTGGACTCGTGGACGAAGGGGGTATTTTGACATAAGGATCTTCGATCCCATGGCCCATTGCCACAGAGACCTGACCCATGATGCTGCCCACAGAAGAAATGAACAAGAGAAGAACAGAGCGTGTGAAGAAAGAATACAAAATGTAGACCAGGGCTCCTTCACCCCGCTAGTATTCACGACGTCAGGAGGGATGGGACCAAGGGCACAGAGCTTCAACGCAAGACTCGCCGAAACACTGGCGGATAAGAAACAGCAGCCAAGAAGCAGTGTGGTCGCTTGGATGAGATGCAGGCTGTCCTTCTCCCTCCTGAGGTCAGCCTTGGTCTGCCTGAGAGGAACCAGGTCACCTGCACCCAAAACCACCCGCATTGCCGACCTGGACTTTGAGGCGACGGTGGTTGATAGTCGTATCAACCACAAGCTCTGTTAGCTTAAGAATAATATGTTTAGTAAGGTTTGTAATACTAAATAAAGATGGTTGTCGGCCACAGTCATTGGCGGGGTGGGGCCAATGAATAGCTTTGTGAAAGGATATGAGAGAATATACCGCTCACAACGCAACTCTAATAGATGGAGGCCCGTATAAAAAAATAATAAAGTAATAGTAGTAGTAGTAATAGTAGTAGTAGTAGTAGTAGTAGTAGTAGTAGTAGTAGTAGTAGTAGTAGTAGTGGTAGTGGTTGTAGTAGTAGTAGTAGTAGTAGTAGTAGTAGTAGTAGTAGTAGTAGTAACATTATTATTATTATTATTATTAGTAGTAGTAGTAGTAGTAGTAGTAGTACTAGTACTAGTAGTAGTAGTAGCAGTAGTAGTGGTAGTAGTAGCAGTAACAACCACAACAACAACGACACTCACAAGACATGTGCTTGCAGTGGGCAGGGAGGGCCAGAGTGTCGGTGCGGTGCCTTCGTCTCCACGCACACCGGCGAGGAGGAGGTGGTGCAATTCCCGCCCATCAACCTGGACGACTGTACCCAGGATGTCCAGTGTGCCGAGCTGTGCCTAGCTGAGGTAAGGCCAAGCGCTGTTGTGCGGGGTACATTGCTACACGGCTACCTTACATTTTACGCGAGTAGTATAATGTGTATCTATGATCAGTGGCTGAGGTAGTAATAACATCTTCACGCCACTACAAACTATTCTAACAAGTCTGCTCAGTAGGCCTACATTTTGTCTAGTTGATGCACAAGTTTACTAGTGAAGTTTGTTGTTCAGGAGATTAAGTACGCCATTTGCTTCTAATGAATAATAAAGTATCTACTGAAGCTTCATTAATTTTTTTTTTACATCGCAGCCTATTGCGCCGTTAGGCTTCCTCACTGGTGGGTCCTGATGGTCGGTCCAGCCCGTTGTGGCGCAGGCGAGTGTTTATAGTGGCGCCATCTTGCATTGGTTCATTCTGCTCCCCCCCGGAGCTCATCTTTGAGCCTCACCTTGGAGAGGTTATCTAGAGCCCGGGATGATAGGTGGTCTTCTGGGCAGTATGTGGGTAGTCTTAGGCCACTCGACGGTGACTGAAAAATCCCAACTGTGTACCGGCCAGGATTCGAACCGACGTCCCTCCTGGATCTCCCGAATGCGACGGCGGCACACTACCACTCAGCCACCGCCTCCGTTATATGGATTAGTTTTTCCATTTGATCAATGATCCACTCACTTCCTTCTCTATTTTCGTCATCCATGAGTAGCCTTCGATATAAATCAATGTTTATTATTTCCTCTTCAAACTCAAGCACCATTATTGGGAAGCAATATTAAATGTTTGAATTGTGAAGTAAATCCCGCGGGGGTTGTGTCCACAGTGGGAAGAAGCTACCAACGGTGGGGACCTGTGCAATCCAACGGGCGATGGCGATACGATAGCTGACGACATGTGTGCCAGCCTGGCTGAGAAAGGCGTGGACAGGCTGCAGCCCCACACGGTGAGTCTCGCCACTGCTAGGAGTGCTCAAGTACGGTACGGGCGAAGGGGGCGGGGTGAATGTTGCTTATAGGTACTTATTGGTAGGAGTAGAGCCGTTACTTGGTGTTGCTTAACCCTTGTCGCACCGGAAGTAGAAATGTTACTTAGGGAGTTACTTTAGGGTACCAGGTGAAGGAGAACGGTTACTTAGGGAATATTTGATGGTACTGTTACTTGATTAAAGTGTTACTTAAATGCTCTGGTTGTGAGAAAACTTTTATTATTATTATTATTATTATTATTATTATTATTGATATTCATGAGAGAGCTTCAAGAAAATAAAAATGAAATAAATGGTATAGACCTAAACAGAGTCCCCTCGATGAGCATACATGGATATGAGAAACAAAAGAATGACAGTAAAGTAAGAGGACTGAAAAGAGAAGAAGGTGGGGGGGGGGGGGGGGCAAAAAATACCTAAATAGTTAACAAGGGGGTGTTGACTTTCTTTAAGCTGATCAGAGTCAACAAGAGAAGCAAACTCATTTGGAGGTGCATTCCACGTTATCAAATTGGAAATAAATGAGCAGTGGCCCCGGGTGAAAGGCGCCATTGAAAAGTATGGGAGGTAACTAGTGACGGTCACCGGTGACGGCCACCGGTGACCTAGTGTGAAAGATACATCAAGGCTATTGCCTGAAGCAAGGGTAGGATCACTAACAAGTTACTCACAACCAGATGGGCAAGATGATATGGGCAGCATGGCCATGAGGATCAGTGGGGGACAGAATTCAGCCAGTCAATGTGCTGGGCATTGAAATCACCAATAGCTATTTTACCTACACACACACACACACACACACACACACACACACACACAACTTCCTTGTAGCGTTAAGGGTACTGGATGTAGGAGAACTGCGAATTAGCCTACGTGTTGCCTTGGATTGGTGGGTGTAGAACTGTTGCTTAGGGTGTAAGTGAAGGGAAAATACAATGAGTGCTAATTACTGTTAAATATGTTGTTGTTTAACTTACAGAGCTGCGCCTTAGCGCGCGAACGCGGAAGCGCGCGGCATGTAATTCTGCTGCGGGTCTCTCTCGAGACAGCCAGCCGTTCCCCTACGGAAGTGTGTGTGTGTGTGTGTGTGTGTGTGTGTGTGTGTGTGTGTGTGTGTAAATTTTATGCATCAATCAAACTTCTTTCCGGTCATCAGTAAGGATGCCAGGAGGGGCGTGCTGCTGCTGATCTTCCAACTTCCAAAACTGGATCTTAAATATCTCTTTGGTGTTTCGGTGAACTTTTGCTGTTGCCTTAGACATCTCGAATGATTTAGGCATAGTCTTGAATGATTTTACTCTCTAAATTACCCTCTTCTGAATTAAAGGCGTCTTTTATGTTCAATTTTCTTTCGGGACAATCTATTTATGTAGTAGCACCAAACTCCTGAGCTTTCCAATAGTTAAAGATGGGGTAGTACCTCAAACTCCATTTATCCACCAGACAACACTACTGTCGAAACATCGCAAACACAGCCGTCCCCCTCTTCTACATTATTTATTTAATATGTATCCTAAACCCCTTAAATATTTTTTTTCAACTTCCTAATACAAAAGTTAACTAGCACCTCTATTCTTTCATTCCTTTCAATAGTATCAGCTCTGGACCATCTTTCATTGCTTGTATTTCCTTCTTCCTATGACTTAAACTCCCATGAGAGGAATATCAGAAACACATCGAATTTCAATCTTTCATGCTTTTGCTCCTCTTGTCGATCTTTTTCCTGACTCCATCGCCGTGAAAAAGTGTTTATCTGTCCCTCCGTGCAATGTACGATGTACATGCGGCAACACGATTATTTTCATGCATGTGTCACTTGCAAATAGTTCAATACAGTTCAGTAGGATTTCCCAGACCAAGTCAATCCTGCGATATACAGTTCCCTTGTAGGGTTGTTAGAGCTTCCGTAACAATGATCTACATTCTTTACAGGTGTAAACATTGTAATTAGATCATAGGATAAAAAATTTTGACATCGAGTTTATTTCCGTTATTTTTGTGGGTGTGATAATTTATGCTCTAAAACCGATATTTTCAATATACTGTGTACTATAATAAAGGTTTAGGAATCTGGCTCCGCTGTCCCCATTCTGACTCATGGTTCTTTTGTGCAGGTGTACCTCTATTACAATTTGTGCGAAGGCCCGTGGCAGTGGGACGGAGTGCAGAGCCAACAGGAGCTGGAGTGTAAGAACGACACCGCCATCATCGATTGTGCAGGGCCCTCCGGCACGCCCATGTTCTCGACCACAATGCTGCCGTGAAAAGGCAGAACACATTAACTCCAAAATCCTGGCTTTGAAAAACTTGATGGTAAAGGTTTGAAGGTTCATTTCTTTATTCCTACGTGTATGAGCTCAGTGTCTTGCACACCTGCATATTGACCTTCGATCCTTTGTATTAAATAAAAATAAAAAATGTTGTAAATGCCAAAATTTATGAACCAAAGCACACCAACTACTTCTATGTATGGATATAAAGCATTCTGCTCTGTAATTCTTTGTACCTATTATTATCATCAAATTATATGGTAGAATGTTTGCACTGAGTCACACACGCACACTTTCCCTCTCACATCGCTCTTTCTTCCTTCCCTTCGCTGACTCACTGAGGTATTTCTGGGTTGCCTTCGTTTGAGCGCTATCTTGATCTAGGGAGAAAGGTAAACTCGATGCGACAACGTCTAAGGTCATATGACACCGAAGAGCAGGCAGAAAATATAAAGAAATGCAAGTTGAGAAAGGAAATAAGAAGAAAGAAGTTAAGAAATGAGATATAAGACATTAATTAATGCAAAATCAGAAAAAAAGATGAAAGTGCGTCAAATTTGCAGTTGTTGGGATAAGTTTCTTAATAGTAACATATGGCAATCTTTCTAAGGAACGTAGATGAGGAGCTCTTGAGTGATTTTTATTTGTTACGCTACTCTGACGAGAAAAAAAAATCCGTTTTCTCGGTGTAACTCGGGAACTAATAGACGTATGAGGAATTTGAAGATACCATAAGAATCCTCACTAAATTCCGCTTCGGAGCATATATTCGGCTAAAAAAGTTGGCCCACAAAATTTCGAGCTAGCCGCAGATTTCTCAAGAATCAGAGGGGAATGGAACACACACACACACACACACACACACACATGATCCCTTTTTCACGGAAAAAGGTAAACTCGATGCGGCAACGTCTAAGGTCATATGACACCAAAGAGCAGGCAGAAAATATAAAGAAATGCAAGTTGAGAAAAGAAATAAGAAGAAAGAAGTTAAGAAATGAGATATAAGACATTAATTAATGCAAAATCAGAAAAAAAAGACGGTGCTGCAGTGCAGTGCACCAAATAACCGGAGTAAAAAAAAATATATATAAGTTGAGGAAAGAAATAAGAAGAAACAAGTTGAGAAATGAGAAATAAGAAGATAATGATACAATACATCCAGCAAAAACTTAAATAATTTATCGAGTCTTACGTTCAATGGCGATTTTTTATTTTATTTTCGGACTTGCATTAGAGAGTAAATTCATATTCCAGCCTGGTCATTAACCTACTAAGGATTTCAGAGGCTGTGCGGCCTCGTTTTTTGGGAATAATATCGTAACGAACAATCGTATCGGTACGAGATTTTGCGACAGTGTATTTCACACACTGCCTTAATTTTTAAGGGTATCGCCAACCGCCACAAGTAGAGAATAAAGGCACTTGTCCCTATACCAAGAGGGTAAAGTCATCAGTGTCAGGCAAAGATACGAACACAACTACCAGAGGCTCCGCCCACCTTGTTCCTCTTCCCTCCATCTCCCGCCTCCTCCCTTCTCCCTCAATATCTCTCTCTCTCTCTCTCTCTCTCTCTCTCTCTCTCTCTCTCTCTCTCTCTCTCTCTCTCTCTCTCTCTCTCTCTCTCTCTCATGTAGCTTCGTAACAATAATGAATGAAAGGCATGCATTAATTGTAGTGGCGTTATATACTTTCTAATACTGATAGGCATCCTTTAAATAAAGTTGAGAGTAGGGTAACGTGTTACTTACGTAGCCTAATTACCTCCGTAACTATTGGTAGCGTAGTGGTTTGGTGGTTTATGGTGTACGTTTTCGTAGGGCTATTGTATAGCATGTACCTACTGATAAAAGTAATGGTGCTCTTATCGCCAAATTATAGTGGTGCTATTAATTTTATTGTCAGGGAAGAGCTGAAAGTATGGTAACAGGAAGAATTGCGAAGGTATAAAATGTTTGAGGTAGTACTAAAAGTGAATCACTGAGTGTGGATGAGGGACACTGGGTTATGAGGCTTATATTAAGGAACTTTATACAATATAGTGATGGCAAGGACACTCTTGGTTTACTAAGGATACAAACAAGAATATTCAAGACTTTAATCTTCTTCACAACTTAACACTAAATCCCCATCATCATCACTGTCACAGTCAAGGTTAATAACGAGAGGATCGACACTTTCATGGATATTATCCGTTGTCCAGTAGTCGTCCTCAAAGCGTCGTGATCGCCGAACCGCACCTTCCCACACCTCGGCTGTGACAGAAAGTCTGGCAAATACAAGCGAGCAATCGTTCTACCATCAATCATGGTAGTCATCATTTACCACCTCACCCTACTCTCACATGTCATTACGTCCACGGCCCAGATGTGTATCACTATGCTCAAAATTAAAGTCCCAGTATCACATCAAGCATGCCTTAATTGAAAAAAAAAAATCATTCTCGAGTATGTATGTATCTTCCAGAGAGAGAGAGAGAGAGATTGAGGGAGAAGGGAGGAGGCGGGAGATGGAGGGAAGAGGAACAAGGTGGGCGGAGCCTCTGGTAGTTGTGTTCGTATCTTTGCCTGACACTGATGACTTTACCCTCTTGGTATAGGGACAAGTGCCTTTATTCTCTACTTGTGGCGGTTGGCGATACCCTTCAAGGAAGGCAGTGTGTGAAATACACTGTCGCAAAATCTCGTACCGATACGATTGTTCGTTACGATATTATTCCCAAAAAACGAGGCCGCACAGCCTCTGAAATCCTTAGTAATGTCCTTAACCTTTCCCGTGATTATAATCTCGTGGTCATTCGAGGGCCCAAGATCTTATCTTAACCCTTCAAGTACCCTTCTCCGTCACCCCCTTCCATGCTGGGCACCCCAACTCCCGTCACCCTCCCGCTTCCGTACGCTGGTCCGAGGGGGGGGGCCCCCCCCTCTCGGGGGGGGGGTAAAAGAGAGGTGAGGGGGGGGTCCAGATACCCCATCTTCCGTAACCCCCTCGCTGACCCTCCCAACCCCACTTCCAGTCCCCCCCGAGGCAACCCCACTTCCGTATATTTGTTACTACTGAAGTCAACACAGTATAACGTCTTAACCCCTCCCCACCCTCCTAACCCCCAAATCCACCCCAACCTCTAACCTCACCCACAAACCTTAACCTCCACCCTAAATTCACACCCCAAACCCTACCGACCTCTAACCCCGAATCCTCTGCCTTCACCACCATCCTCCACCACTAACCCCCAGCCCCAGTCAACCCCCTTCCCATAACAACTCCACATCTCTAACCATACCCCAGACCTCCACTGTAAACCCCTAGCTCAATCCCCATTCCCCAATACCCACCATACTCCCACCCCTCACCTCATAACCACAACCCACTCTCCCACCCTCCCCCTCAACCCCCAACCCACCAATCCCATTCTTCACCTCGAACCAGTTTCCCCTCCATCTTAACCCCCAAACCTACGCCCCCACTCCCCATCAATCCCCACCTCCATCATCAGACCTCCACCCCAACCTCAAGTTTCCAAATCTCCTAAGCCCCAACCTTCAGCCCAACCAAAAGCCTCCAATCTAACCTCCAATCCCAACCCTCAACCTCCACCCCAAACCCTAAACATCCACTTCTGATCTTTAACTTCCACCCAAACTTTTACCACCAACCTCCACTTCAACCCTCACCCTCCTCAACCCTCACCCTCCATCCACAATCATCCCCAACCCCCCTCAACCTTCAACCTCCACCCACAACCACCACGAACCCTCCTCAACCCACACCCTCCCCCTACAACCCCGCGCAGCCCTCAACCTCCACCTTCAACCCGGCCCCCGAGCCCTCCTCAACCCTCAACCTCCACCCACAACCCCCTCAGCCCTCAACCTCCATCTTCAACCCGGCCCCCAACCCTCCTCAACCTTTACTCCCACCCTTCCAACACTCCATCTCCACCCACAATCCCTCAACCACATCCAACTCCAATCCTCCATTACCTGCAAACAACTTTTTTTCCTCGCAGAGTAACATTTTTGAGCGTTCTGAACCAGCGGGTGGGACCAGAGGACAAGTTTTAGTAAAGAATGGGCGTTACGGGAATTAGTCAAAATTACAAATGAGGAAAAGTAACAGTTTGTTTATGAAGCAAGTAAAATCACCCACTTTGGGGTGATTCTTGAAATGAAACTGGGTTGTTGTGAGAAGACAGGTGAATACGGAACAACAGCACGCACCAAACGGTGGAGGATGAGTGGGTGGCACAGGTACACCGACATCCTCCACCCGGCTCCTCGATTACTTTTCCCCTTCTCTGCTGCCTCGACAGTTATCTCGTTCTAGTCACTTTAAACACAACCTCAGCAGCGTCTACCTTCTCGCTATATGTCGTCATTACTTGAATTATCTCCTTTGAACATAACGAAACTGCATTAGTGAACCACGATTAATATACGGGTCTGAGTGCAGTGGATATGTGTTATGCACCTAAAAAGGTGCCCTGCGCATTATCATCCAGATCCAGACCCAGATAAAAAGGCATCGTATTCACAGCAACTCCTCATCCCAGTCTCTCTTTTCGAGGCAGCTAGCGACATCACGTGTACAGTAATCGGCGAAGAGCAAGGGCGGATAAATGAAAGCCGCGATAAAATTTCATTAAAATAAGCTTGGAGGAAGCCTGGCAGCACTTCCAATGTGTAAATGAACAAATAAATGGTAAAAGGTAGTATACCTACATACCTGAAGAAGTCGAAGACGTGCGGGTCCAGCCATACACCCACACACACCTGAGTCCAAGGTGATACTGAAGGTCATACTGAAGGTTCACAGCAAGGGTCCAGAGTCTAAGGATATTCAACTCTGTTGTAAAGGTTTGCTGCCGTACAGCAGCATCCTCTGTTGAGTACCCAAAATATAAACGGGTCCCTAGAAAACGGGTAGCCTACTTGTAGGAGTACATAAGCATTTTCCGTTATGTTCATTCGCTTGAGTGCCAAATTTATATCTCCATGAAAGTGAGGGCAACTACCAACTTAGCAGGCGAACGACCGGGGCACTCCTGCCGCCCGCCCGCATCTTGCCGTTCAAAGCCGTTCAATTACCGAGGCGCAGCGAACCACCTGCTACACTCCCGCTGCTCGTTCGCCTGACGCCGTTCGACGCCTCGGTCGACTGAACCACCGAGGCTTCTCAACCCGCTGTGGGAAGCGACTTGGTGGGCGCTAGGGATGGGCAAGTACCGTTAATTTGAGTACCGGTAGTACCGGTACCCAAAGGAGTTTTTTTTTCTTAATGACTTCTGATGAAATTCCCAAACAAATTTCCTGTAAAGAAAACTCTCTTCCTTCAACTTAATATCAACTAGAGTAGAAATGCAACGTTTAGGAGCCTTCTGATTAATGTAAAATCACTTAGGTTTAAGGACAGACCACCTAGTCTGTACCATGGGGTCTGTGTGGTCTAATTTTCTATGTAAATCTATGTAAATCTCTTTCTCTCTCTCTCTCTCTGAATGAAGTGAATATTTATTTTTTCGAGAAAAAAAATAGAATGTATACTTATTATGGATGTACTCGCTCATAGTCTAATAACATTAAAAATATTTATTAGCAACCTAAAAAAGAAAAAGAATCGGACATGAAGAATTATCCAGTTACTCCAATAAATAAATAAAATAATAAAATAATGGAAACGGGAGCTGTGATGGAAACGGAAAGCAGGACAAAATGGTGGGAACTTGGGGAGACGGTCAGCGGGGCAGTGACTCAGCGTCTACACACAGGGCCCATACCGCGTGAAACCACATGGAGGCGGGCGGGCGAGCGCCGAGCGTCACTAAGATCCAAACGGTACTGGTACTAGCGGCAATGAGCAGTGCCGAGTGATCATTAAGCTTCCCGGAACCCAAGTGATCATGATGCTTCGCGGTACCAGTACCGATACCAGTTATCGATACCAGGTACCGGCGAGTGATCATCAAGCTTCCCGGAACCCAAGTGATCATGATGCTTCGCGGTACCAGTACCGATAGCAGTTATCGATACCAGGTACCGGTACCTGGTATCGATAACTGCTATCGGTACTGTTACCGCGAAGCATCATGATCACTTGTCCGGGAAGCTTAATGATCACTCGGTGCTCGCCCACTCCATGTGGTATGAGCCCTGTGTAGACGCTGAGTCACTGCCCCGCTGACCGTCTCCCCAAGTTCCCACCATTTTGTCCTACTTTCCGTTTCCATCACAGCTCCCGTTTCCATTATTTTATTTATTTATTGGAGTTACTGGATAATTTTTCATGTCCGATTCTTTCTTTTTTAGGTTGCTAATAAATATTGTTATTGTTATTAGACTATGATCGAGTACCCACTACCCATATCACCGAGATATCCACTCACTAAGTGGTGATCTCTCTCTCTCTCTCTCTCTCTCTCTCTCTAATAGTTAACGAGTCATACGAATTTAACAGTGGCAAGTAAAAAGAAAACGAAGTCTTGGGTTAAAAGTGAGTCCCACGAGTCTTTAGAAAACCCTAATATATATTGTTATTGTTATTAGACTTTGATCGAGTACCCACTACCCATATCACCGAAATATCCACTTACTAAGTGGTGATCTCTCTCTCTCTCTCTCTGTCTGAATGAAGTGAATATTTATTTTTTCGATAAAAAAAATAGCATGTATAGTTATTATGGATGTACTCGATCATAGTCTAATAACAATAACAATATTTATTAGCAACCTAAAAAAAAAAAATCGGACAAAATTATCAATAAATCCAATAAATAAATCAGAACAACTGGTACCGGTACCGAGCAATCTGGTACTGGTACCGTACCGTCTAGCTGGTACCGTTAGTACCGGTACTGGTACCGTTACCTGCCCACCCCTAGTGGGCGCCAGACAGCGGCCGGGCCTCGCTCTGAACACTTGATTCTACTCCGGTTCCAAGCCCTGCTCTCACTCGGGTTAACTCTGTTATCAATAGAGCTAACTGACGACTAGGGGTTAATTTTTGTAGAAAAAATAGCTAACTGACATAACAATTGTAAGGTTAAGTGAAAGCAAATGGTACAATTTCGCTTATTATTTATACTTAGCCTAATAAAACAATTAATTAGAACATATGACAAAATAGGCAATGACAAAAGTAGTTTGGTTCACTGAGGTGATTAGTTATAGTTACAATTATCAATTAGGAACTAAGAATGAGAGTTATTTTTGGAGGAACCAAATAAGAATTACAGTTGTGGAACGAAATATTAGTTCACTGATGTGTTTAGTTTAGAGTTAGAATTACACATAAGGAATACAAATATATATACACGTGAGAATGAGTATGTGGATAGATGTGTGTATGTAAGTGTGGGAATCAGACCCCTTGGTAAATCCTGGTTAGCTCACAAGTGAAGAGTCCTTGCGTCCTTGGGAAGTGAGCTGCCTTTGGTTGAGACTGCCGGGGTTAGCTTGTGGAGATCTATTTATAACCTCGGCGGGCGAGATGAGTCCGCGAAGTGTGAGGCTTCGTGACATTCAATTGAATGATGGGTGAAGCCTCGGTGTGGAGTCACGAATCCTCGAGTGAATGCGCTGGTGCGGCTGGAGCTTCGAGGATTCGTGCGTGAGTGGGTTATTGGTGCAGTGGTGATGATTGATGGCGCGCTTCGAGACTCGAGTTAGACGAGGGTACCATAACAACTCAGATACCGTGGGCTCGTTCTGGGTGCCTTACCTATCTCTTCTCCACGCCCTGGACTCCCGTTACTGCTGTGAACCTGACACCCCCTCTCCTCCTGCGCTTCCCTCGTCTACCACGTCTACACCACTTCAAGGACGAAGCTATGCTGCCTCGTCATTGCCGCTCAGAGGACGAGACGCCCAGAAGAGGAAGCAGGGTTAAGAGAATTACGGGTTGGCTCGCTTCCCGAGTTCTGCGCACTGACGTGACGTCACTCAGATGCGGGGTGGGTGGTGGCTGGGAGGTTGGTTGGGTACGGGGTACGGGCGGGGAAGGGGGAGCATGTTTACCAGAAAGAAAAAGGGTGGATAGGAAGAGTAACTACGACAGACTCACCTTACTCTCATGTACACACAGACTCTCACTCTCTCTCTCTCTCTCTCTCTCTCTCTCTCTCTCTCTCTCTCTCTCTCTCTCTCTCTCTCTCTCTCTCATGTAAACACACACACACACACACACATTGTGTATAGCATGCTCGTATAGTGCTAGTTATAAGCATATTAGGAATCTCTCTCTCTCTCTCTCTCTCTCTCTCTCTCTCTCTCTCTCTCTCTCTCTCTCTCTCTCTCATGTAAACACACACACACACACACACACACACACACATTGTGTATAGCATGCTCGTATAGTGCTAGTTATAAGCATATTAGGAATCAATCTCTCTCTCTCTCTCGTCTAACCCAACCTTCGGTTGGGTGAAGACGTGTGGCTGTTTGCCCCTTGCAACAGTTCATCGTTGCCGTCATGGAGTACTCTGGCCCCGGCACTGTTGCTGACGTGCAGATGGATCTTGCACTCAGTGAAGACGAGGACGCAAGCGTGAAACACTGGCCACTTCTACCCTCGTCAGTGTCAAGTGATTCTGTTGAAGCTGCTTCCAAACTTGACGGCTCCCGTCGTGCCAACCCGGGCAAGCGGTCTATGGGTGAGACAACAGACAGTGCCAGCGAGACACCTACCCGCTACCAAGACACCAAAACACAGTGAACCCTCCACACCCACTTCTCTGCTGCCGCTGGCTCTTCAACGCACCTCAGCTGCTGCTCCTATCAAACCTCCCCTACCAGCATTTGCTCCCCGTGCTGATTACGTGAAGCTTGCTTTTAGGGAGCGTTTACCAGTGGAGATTAAGCTTCGTTGGCTTGCGGAGGTCAAGAAAACATTCCGGCAGGCGGGATATCGCCGAGGTGAAGATGGCATCTGTGACATCACGGTTCGTCTATATTGCAAGGTGCCGCCAGGACATCGTGGAGCGAGTAGCAAAGGGTGAGTTTGTCTCTGTCATTCTTGATGTGCAAGACTCCCCTGAGAGGCCCAGGAAATATCCCAACTATCTGATAACTCGGTACCCTGTCGGTGTTGATCCCTCCCTCGCCCTGGAACTCCCTGGTGTTCACTCTGCCCGACGTTTTCGTCAAGACGGTTTACCTATCAACCGCATTGTTGTCTCTTGGAGCCTGACTGATCCGCCTCCCTCCAGCTTTTCCTTCAGTTTCCTCCCCTGCCTCCCCGACTGTGACATCCGCAGAATTAGTGACGACCGTCCATTGTGTTTCCGATGTTGGGAATTCGGACACATCTCCCGCTACTGCAGTGCGTCAGAGAAATGTGCATGGTGCGCTAGTGACCACGACTCTCGCACCTGCTCACACCGCGTCGCTCCTCAGCCGCCTCCTGTCTCACCTTCAGCCACCGCAGCCACCGAACAACCCGACCTGCCCGCATCTACGAACATCAACTGGAAGTGTCCTCGGTGTAACAAGCAGGGAGTTAATGTATGGCACGGCTGTATTAAGCGCTCGGCGAGGCAACCAGCAGCCTCGCCTCCTCCTCCTCCTCCTCCGCCAGCCTCGTTGCCTCAAACCTCGCATTATGAAGCTTCTGTCTCCTCGGAGTCAGCACAGATTCGTGAGCTTCGTGAGGCTGTTGCTGCTCTAACGACTCGTTGCAATTCACTCGCGGAGCGGTGTGATGCACTCCAGACTAGCCTTGTTGATCTCGCCGCCAAACAAGTCTCCACAGACACCACACTCACCACACTTGTTGAAGGGCAACAGGCAATGATTGCTACGGTCACCACACTCACCGAGAAGTTTGACGCCATCGTTTCCCACCTAGAGAAGAAGGGTATGGAGTCGTTGACACCTTCCTTCCCCCTGGGCGGGGCACAGCGTGTTCGTGCGCGCCCCACCACCTCTTCCACGTCTGGCTTCCGTGTACCGAAGGGTAGAGTTCGCACGTAATATTGAGCTTCATGTCATCTCCTGGAACGCCTGCGGTTTAAGAGATCTGGCAAGACTCTCAGCTTTGAAGGGCTATGTTAACGAGCACTCCCCGACAGTCATATTCATTCAGGAGGCCTTTGTTGGTCCTCTTCTTGGTGACAGACAAGCTCCCTCACTTACTGGCTACGTTTCTTACGTCCACCCAGTTCGAAACGGTCTCGTCACATATGTACACTCCTCAGTACCACACCAGCTGCTTCGTACCTCCGTTGAAGCAGACATGACCTTTCAACTCCTGGAGGTAGCGATGGGACACGGCAAGATTCGTTTATGTAATGTCTATTCTGCCCCGGGAAGAATAAACTTGGCGGCCTTGCCCCTTCCAACACTTGGTGGCATTGTGTACATGGGTGATTTTAATGCCCGCCATCCTGAACTTGGTGACTCTTCTCCAGCTCCGAACCGGAATGGGCCTCGACTCCTTGATTTCGTCAGACGATACCGACTCACACGATGGGATACTGGCGGCGCCACCCACTCCCGTGGAGGTACCCTGGACCACATCTTTACGTCAGGACTGGTAGCTCCACGTGTCAAGTGTTTCTCCATCCCCGTGCTGTTCTCCGACCACGTTGCTCTGGGCCTCCGATACTCCGTACCAGCAACACCCCCTCCCTCTCACGCCCGCACCCGCATCCAGATACCTCCAAAATACTGTCCAACATACATCTCCTACATGACTACTATGCTTCCTACATTTAACACCTGCTCCCCTGATGAGTTGTATTCCTCGCTGGTGAAGTCCACCCATGACTTTTACACCCGGTATGTCACCCGGCCTCATCTCCCCCGTCGACTTGGGGTTCGTATCGGGCCACTCGATGACCGTGTGCTTCAGGCAGAAAGGAAGGCGGTGGAGCACGGCCTTGCTTTTCAGAGAGATCCAACTCCTGCCCATCTTCACCAGTACCAGACGTCTCGAGACGAGCTGATGACTCTCCAACAGCATGCCCAGACTGACTCGTGGCACAACTTTACTGATAGCATCAATCATCTCACCAGCGTGGGTTCCATGTGGCACAAGATTAACAAGATTGTTAAGAAAAAGCCTTGCACTGCTCTCCATCACAGTCCAACGGAATATGCCGAGTCCCTTATTGACTCCTGGTCTGCACAATCACGACCTGGCAACCTTCCAGTACCTGTACAAGCTGCACTCTCCTCCCAGGCAAGCCTTCGTTCTCTCCGCCTGGTGGACGCTCTGTTGCGGACAGATGAGGAGGATGACGTTCCCATCACGTCTGATGAGCTGCAGCGTGCCCTGACTCGAGGTACGTCATCAGCACCTGGTGATGACGGGATCACTTACTCTGTCCTACGTCTTCTCCAGAAAGTTCCTGGCGATCCCCTGCTGCAGCTTTTTAACTCGTGTTTTCGGAAGGGTTGTGTACCTCGGGCGTGGACCTCTAGCACCATAGTGCCCATACCCAAACCCGGTACTGATAAATTCCGCCCCATCTCCCTGACATCGTGCTTCAGTAAGGTGCTTGAACGGATCTTCCTTAACCGTCTGATGTTCCGCCTGCAAAACAAGCTTTCGCCGCGACTGTATGGTTTCCTGCCTCAGCGGGGGACGCACCACTGCCTGTATGAGCTTTATTCCCGCCTTTCACCCACCAGTGTTGCAGCATTTATCGATCTTAAGAGTGCTTTTGATATTGCGAGTAGAGAAGTCATACTTGATCAGCTTGTGGCCTTTGGTGTTAAAGGAAGTTTGTTGAGATGGATACGCAGCTACCTCAGCAACAGAACTGCTCGGGTCCTTTTTAGGGGCGCGTGCAGTACCTCTAAAGGCTTCGATTTGGGTACTCCACAGGGTGGCGTACTAAGTCCATTTCTCTTCAACGTCCTCATGCATCGCCTTCTTTCTCTCCTTCCTGACAGCCCTGGCATTGCAATTACTTGTTATGCTGACGACATCTGCATCCACGCCTACTCACCCATGGATCTTCAGCACTTCCTTCATGCATTCTATGCATCCTCAACTGCTTGTGGCCTCGTTATTTCCCCTGAGAAGAGTAGGATTTTCTCTACACGCAACCCTCAGACACTCCCTGTCTTCACCGTGGGAGGCAGTATTGTCCCTCATTGCACACAGTATACCTACTTAGGTTCACCCGTGCGCATCACCCCAGCTATGCCTGCACAACAACGTATCCATCCCATCGTTAAGGAGCTACTGGACAGACTAGAGCAGCGCTTCATCCCTGTCAAGTGGCTTGCAAACAACATGAAAGGAGTCTCTACCCTGTAACCAAGACCATCTACATAGTGTTTCTTCGATCAGTTGTCGACTATCTTTCCCCTGCGCTCTGCCAGCTTTCCAGGGCATCACTGCAACCACTTGAAAATTTTTCAAAACAAAGTCATGCGGTTTATCCTGGGTTGCCCCACTTCGACCAGAATAGTCAATATGCTGTCAGAGCTAACTTTGACTCCACTTGTTGATAGGATCTACATGAATGTCACGTACTTCAGCATCAAGTGTTTGCATCTTCCCCATCTTGCTCCTCACTACACTCATGTCATCCGAGCGGCACTCGACCCGAACACGCGCCGACCTCCACTTCGGCCAGGCGGACGCACACTTGTCCGCGTGGTATGTGCTGATCTCCGAAGGCTCGCCATTGATGTCCCTGCAGTCGAGGTTGTTCCTGGTTTGCCACCCTGGCGAGTACCTAATCCACGCATCTCCTTCACTTGTACATCTAAAACTGACCATACTCTCCTACAGAAGCAGTTGTCCCTTGAGGCCATCGCCAGTGTGTCTGCTTCGGTTCCTGCTGCACACCATCTCTACGTTGACGGCTCACTGCAGGCGGACGGGAGTGCGGCGTGTGCTGTGTTCTCCCCCACTATGGCACCGCTGGGAGATGGGTGGATTGGCCGTCGTTTACCCAATTCGACGTCTTCCACCTACTGTGAGCTGAACGGCTTGTTGGATGCTGTTACCCTCCTTACTGACAGGGGACTGAGTGGGGTGATCATCTGCGACTCCAAGTCTGCCCTTCTCGCCCTTTCATCTCCGAGACCCGCTTACGATCACGTGGTTCAAGATATCCTACGTCGGCTGGCCACCGCACGGGACAGAGCGTTGCTTGTGTCCTTTTTGTGGGTGCCGTCTCATGTTGGACTCACGGCCAATGATACTGTGGACGGTCTCGCTAAGGCTGCGTATGGCCTTAACCTTCCTGCAGTGCGTGTTCCGCTCTCCTTCCGGTGCTACAGGAATACGCTGATGTCAGACGTCAACGCCCGTGTGGTGAATCGCAGGAACTCTGAGCGTGCTGACAGTGTATCCATCCGACATTACGACGCCTTCATGGACACAAAACACAAATATCGTCGTCATGGCCTCATGGTCCGTAGACACAATGTCGTGAGTGCAAGGATTAGGTTGGGTTATCGACCAGTGTGGCAGATCTCCCAGGTCGAGGATATGCCACACTATTCTACATGCAAACTATGTGACCAAGTGAACGCTAACACCCTTCAACATTATTGTCTTGCCTGCCCCACAGTGAAAGACCTATTACCGCAGGGACAGGATTTAACTAATGTTTGTAAATATCTACTTCAGGATGATAATTTGGACTTAATGCTCATAAGATTTCCTTATTTTGGGGGATATTAAATGTGAATCTTTCAGTCTCTTATATTTTGTGTGTGTGTGTGTGTGTGTGTGTGTGTGTGTGTGTGTGTGTGTTAGTGTGTTAGTGTGTGTGTGTGTGTGTGTGTGTTAGTGTGTGCGTGTGTGTGTGTGTGTGTGTTAGTGTGTGCGTGTGTGTGTGTGTGTGTGTATCTCAACGTGTCCTACGAGACATCTGTTGATATTGAACTTCTATTTTGTTTGTCGCCATGAGGCGTAATAAATTTATCAAATCAAATCTCTCTCTCTCTCTCTCTCTCTCTCTCTCTCTCTCTCTCTCTCTCTCTCTCTCTCTCTCTCTCTCTCTCTCTCTCTCGCTCACACACACACACACACACATTGTATAGTGCTAGTTATAAGCATATTAGGAATCTCTCTCTCTCTCTACACACACACACACACACACACACACACACACACATTGTATAGCATGCTCGTATAGTGCTAGTTATAAGCATATTAGGAATCAATCTCTCTCTCTCTCTCTCTCTCTATATATATATATATATATATATATATATATATATATATATATATATATATATATATATATATATATATATATCCTTTCTTTACTTATTTGCACTGGCAAGTAAAGCCAAATTATCTTTCCTTCATCATCAGCAGTAACCCACATTGGC
>NC_066527.1:11200140-11220140 GCF_024679095.1 Eriocheir sinensis
GTAATTTAAGCAACAGTCGTTGGTGAGGAACTTTGTCAAACGCTTTACTAAAATCAAGATAGATTACATCATAATTTTTATCTCTGTCAACCGCCTCAAATACTTTATTGTAGAAGGACAAGAGATTGGTGAGGCATGACCTACCTTTTGTGAACCCATGCTGCGAGTCGTGAATTAAGCTATGTTTCTCTAAATGCTCCCGAATGTTCCTGGCTATTATGGACTCCAGCATCTTCCCTATAACCGATGTTAAGCTAATTGGGCGATAGTTTGAAGCAACTGACCTGTCCACCTTTTAAAAATCGGCGTCACATTAGCTGCTTTCCATAGGCTCGGCACATAGCCAGTATTTACCGACATCTTAAAGATGTCGGTTGGTGGAATCACTGATTATATCACCTAGCTCCTTTAATACCCTCGGAAATATCCCGTCAGGACCTGGCGACTTGTTCTTCTTAAGCTTATCTATCTCATCCTGAACTACTTGCTTGGTAATGATTATATCCCTCAATTTATCGCCATCCCCGCCCTCGTACACCTGAACTCTTTCCGGTATAGTCGTTCGATCCTCCTGTGTGAACACTGAAAGGAAGTAGTCGTTCAACAATGTGCTCATATTTTCGTAATTTTCTACTAGCTCCCCTGTGTTTGATTTCAGCGGTCCAATTTTCTCCCGTGTTTTTGTTCTATACATCTGAAAGAAGCCCTTAGGATTACTTTTCGCCTCATTTGCTACTTTGATCTCATAGTTCTTTTTTGCTATCCTGGTGTTTTTCTTATCTAATATAGATAGTTCGACGTACCGGCCCCTGAGATGTGTTTCCCCATTCTTTATTTTCTGATAAATTCCCTTCTTTAACCCAGAGAGAGAGAGAGAGAGAGAGAGAGAGAGAGAGAGAGACCGTTTAACCGTTAACCGTTTCTCTGTCATCCCCTACACACACACACACACACACACACACACACACACACGGAGAGAGAGAGAGAGAGAGAGAGAGAGAGAGAGAGAGAGAGAGAGAGAGAGAGAGAGAGAGAGAGAGAGCCTTGCCGTAGAGAGAGAGAGAGAGAGAGAGACAGTATAAAGGATATAACTTGCCACTAAAAACCACATTCCATATTCCACTTTCCTTGCAATGTTGGTAGATTGAGTGTAGGGACTGCATCATTCTTCAATACGCATAGGTGTTTTGGAACTGGCAGATCCAGGAGGTCGTACATAAGTTGTCTCTTATAAGCAGTGGGCTCAAAATGCAGGCTGCAGATTCTTGCATTTTTAATGTTCACTGGAGTTTCGCGGCTGCACAAATCAATCCACTTTTGTTGCACTTCTTTATCTTTAGGGAAATGATGAAACTTTATAGTCATATTTTCTTTTTGTCTTTGATTAGAGCTACATCTATTCACTGCACAATACGCCATTGTCGCGCTGGGAGGTGCGGCCAGGGTGCGGCTACCCTGACCTCTGGACTCCGCTGAGGTTAAGGATAGACTGATCTCATTAGGAGCGCCCCCACCCCGCCTAATTTAAGGCCCCCATCCACGATGCGATCTGGTCGGACAGATCTGGTTGGATGCGATCAGATTGGATCGTGGATGGCCTGATTTTGGTCTGTCCGGAGGTCTGACGGCAGGTCGGATGGCGACCTAGCAGTGTTTGGTTTTCAGATCGTCCGACCCGGTCTGATCAGACCAGATCGCACCGTTAAGCCCGATTTACATTACCCGTCTTCCGACCGACAGGCAGACCGCCGGCTAGACGCCGTCAGACTGTTGTATATTTACACGACACGTTCTCGGTCCGTCCATCTCTGTCTCGTAGCAGTGTTGCCGATTTCGGTACGAACGTACCAGATTTGGTACTTTTGGGTGTACAAAGTACGACTTCCACTAAATCTGGTACTAAATAGGGAGATAGTATTTTTGTTCTAAACATTTTGGAAATAAAATTAATAGTGTCGTAAGTCGTAACATATTTATGTCCTGCCATGTATTTCGTTAGTGTTCAACACCTTCAGCAACCCAAGAGGAGATAGATTTACATTTTCAAAGGTATGTAGACCAGTAAATAATGTTATATTTACTCAATCTGGTACGTTTTGTTCTCATTTGATACTTTTTACATGTGCAATCCAGTACTATTTCTTTAAACTGAGTGGCAACACTGTCTCGTAGTGCTCACGCAGCTGCTGTCACGTGAGCATCATGGCCCCTCGCCCTCTCAGCATCAAGACTTTGGCAGCGATTGCTTTGCTTTTAGAAGAAGAGGATGAAGAACGCAGTGGAAAGAGGAAGAGAATGTGGGTGCACCAGTCTCTGCAGAAAAGGAAGTCCGAGGGAGAATTCTGGACCCTGTTTAAAGAGCTGTCAGATGATGAAGTGAAGTTCTACCAGTACTTCAGGATGTCCAAGGCTAAGTTCAGTTACTTACTGCAGAAAATAGAGATGGACCTGACAATATCATAGAGCTCTTCATGGCCACGGACGAGTTCTATCAGTCTTTCGTCCATGGTGCCGGAAAATGAATTAAAAATGTTATGGGCGCGGACGAGGCAACACGTACAAGCCGCGAGATGAACGGGTACCGTACGGGTCTTCGTTCACACTACCCGTCACCCACCCGTCGAGCCGGAGTCAGGCCGCCGTAACGCCGGCCAGGAATTCTCGAGAGGAAATCCGGGACGTGTCGGTTGGGTGTCGGACGACTGCTGCCGTCAGCTTGACGGGTAGTGTAAACACTTCCATTTAAATACATGAAAGAAATCTTGACGGCGTCTAGCCGGCGGTCTGCCTGTCGGTCGGAAGACGGGTAATGTAAATCGGCCTTTAGTGTGGTGATCGTAAGATTAGGCGTCAGTTGCGTCCGCGACACGGCTGAAGGAAGATGAATACATCATCCGCAGACAAGCAATTTTGGGCCAATTTTATAGATTTATATAGAGAAAAGGAGTGTCTATGGAAGATAAAAAGCAGAGATTATGTAAATAAGCAAAAGAAAAATGAAGCATACGAACTATTGTTAGAAAAATTAAAGGAGAGAGACAGTGATGCTACCATTGAAACTGTCAAGAAAAGAATAAACAATATGAGAAGTGTCTTCCGGAAAGAAATGAAGAAGATATCTGAGTCTAAAAGATCTGGTGCCAGTGCTGACGAAGTCTATTCTCCTCAACTGTGGTACTACAGCTTGCTTCTCTTCTTAAAAGACCAAGAAACACCGAGGAAATCGGTGACCAATATGGACGAGGTAAGTAATGTATTAGGCTAGTAAAGGTAGGCCCATTCTCTTCGTATAGTTTTATTCATGAAACAAATCTCAGACTTTACAACAGTGTCCAAACTGGACGTTAGCCGTGATGGTAGGCTACGTGGTGATAGGATAGTGTGAGTAGGAACTTGTTGTAAGATAGTGGGAGTAACAATCAAGGACATAGGATAGTGGCAGTAGGCTATAAACATAAACATGGTGGTGGTGACGATAATGATGATGACTGTAATTAAAGTGGTGAAGGAGATAGTGACGCGATACTGGTAGTGATACTAATGTAGTGAAGGGGGAAGGATAATGATAGGATACTGAGGTTGTAGTGTAGTACGTGGTGACGATAAGATATACATAATTGAGGAAAAATGGTACATCAGAATTAGACTCGACATAGGCTACTCCCCGCTTTAAGGGGCGCGGCTAGGCGAGTTACCCTTGAAATATAACTTTTCTTTTTCCTTCAAATTATGTTCGATCAAGGCAAGGAATAACTGAATTAGATTGTTTAAAGGTCCTCATATCAAAATGAAAATAGCCGCGCAAAAAAAGAAAGTGTAAAAACTCGTTTCTATCCTATGTACAAACTCTGGGTCAGCAATGTAATACCGTACAATACTTTCTTTATCTACTAACTATCTACTGTGCTAAAGCAAAACGAAGTTAATTTTCCTCATAGATGAACTCATAAAAAAACAAACAAACAAACAAAAAAGACAAACTTATTCCTCAAAAAAAAAAAAAAACTGAAAACATTTAAACCAAAATTGCTGTACCTACATTTGAAAACACTCTCTCTCTCTCTCTCTCTCTCTCTCTCTCTCTCTCTCTCTCTCTCTCTCTCTCTCTCTCCAAAGACACTCAATTGTAATCCTATCGTATTCAAACATTTTTTTCCCTGCATCTAAAGTATTTCATGAAAAAAAAACAGAACACTCATATGCTAATTCATTGTTTACTTAATCTTGTCTTCTTGCCACGATACTGCTCCTTCGTTATTGAAGTATCGTTGGAACATTTATCGCACCTTGATAGCATCTGCACAAGCCCGCCTGTTGTGCGTCTTGTCATGGGGTGTGAAGCGAGCATTTTCAGCTTGTTGTGATGTTTCCATGTCTTCACTGGTGATATAGCTGCTGGTTCTTCTCCGGAGGAAGTTGTGAAGATAGCAGCACGCCAAAACCACACACTCAATGTTTTTTACCTTCATGTTAATGGGAGCATTGAAGATGCGGAACCGCATTGAGAGAATGCCAAACACATTTTCAACAATCCGTCTTGCCCTTGACAATCTGTAATTAAAAATCTTCTTGCCATGGTCAAGTTCTCTTTGGTTAAAGGGTTTCAGAAAGTCTTTGCGAAGAGCGAATGCTTCATCACCTATAAACACAAAGGGAAGGGGAACTTCACTCTTTTGTGGTGGTTGAGAAGTAGGTAGAGATAGTGTGCCTTTACGTAATTTATCGTAGAATAGTGTCTGTTCAATAACACCGCCATCGGAGACTCGTCCATTGACACCAAAATCGCATACTATGAATTCATAATTTGCATTAGCTACTGCTAACAGGACCATGCTGTGGCTTCCCTTGTAATTATAGTAAAATGACCCACTGTCAGGTGGTGGAACGATATTAACGTGTTTGCCATCAATGGCCCCAAGGCAGTTTGGGAATTGCCAGCGTTTGTTGAACTGCTCCGACACTGCCTTCCATTCTTCCTCAGTAGCTGGGACCTGTAAATAGATACATAAGACACAAAATATAAATACACGAAAAACAGTATAAATACAAAAACTGTCGTAACACTAAAATTAATGATATAGGTAATTGCTATTTTTTTTTCTAGGATCGTCTTGCACTTTCGGACGACGACACAGAACTTCCTCCTGATCATGAGAGTGAAAATGAAGGTGGCACTAATGATGTAGGCCTAGTATCAAGATCGAGCTCGTCTACGCTGCCACCTGAAGTAAGGTCTTCTTCAAGTCATCGTAAGAGGAGCAAATCAGCCTCCCAGAGGGATGGTCTGCTGTCAGTCATTCGCGAGCGCATTGAAACTTCACATCAAGAGGATGAATTTGATAGTTTAGGAAAAGATTTTGCTGCCAAGCTGAGCAAAATGGAGCCAAATATGGCAATAATTGCAGAAAAACTTATACATGATGTGTTGTATGAGGGCATGCTTGGCACGTTGAAACCAGCCACAAAGTTCGTTTCAGAACAAGTAGTTACTATTCCTAATTATGAATACCAGCAAGTCCAAACACCACTGCCTATTATCCACAATCAGGGCATGAATTCCGCTACATCAATAACAATATCAATACCAGAAACCTTACCACTTGAAAATGCACAGGCTTCATCGTCATACGTACAATAATTTGTGAACTTACTAGGCTATATTTTTTTTTCTTACATATATGACAAAGTTATTGGTTTATTTACTTCTAAACAGTTATGCTTGAGACCAAAAAAGTATATTATGAGGAAAGTTTATTTTATTGCAATGATGCATTTGCGTTAAGTCCAAGCCTACACTACCAGAGTTCTTATTATGTCATTATTAAAATGGTCTTGTAGGCTATTAGCCACATGGAAATCATATTTTTCTTATTTGAGAATAGGTGGGACTTTCATTTTGTGCATTTCGTTTCTTGGCTCAACAAGGGAATTTCGGACCTACGGGAGTATGAATATCCAGTGTCTCAACAGATTAAACGAAGTCGTCAACAACAGAGGCGTTAACGAAATAAAACAAACTTGAATGATGGAAACTGATTAGGCTACTTTATGCCAATTCTGCCCTATGTTTTAATTTTTTTTTCCAAAGGAGGTTATTTATATATATATATATATATATATATATATATATATATATATATATATATATATATATATATATATATATATATAGACACACACACACACACACACACACACACACACACACACACACACACACACACACACACACACACACACATATATATATATATATATATATATATATATATATATATATATATATATATATATATATATATTTATTTATTTATTTATTTATTTATTTATTTATTAATTAATTAATTAATTAATTCATTCATTCATTCATTTGTTTACTTATTAATTTTGTGAAAAATAGACGACTTCAAGAAAAAAATACTATTTCTTACCTTCACATGTTGTTGTAGTACTCTTTGTATGGCTGTGCAAGTTTCAGGTACGATGCGACCAAGAGTTTGTGGAGAGATGGCCACTGAAAACTTGAGATCTTCGTAAGATCTTCCTGTTGCAAGACAGCGTAGTGTTGCGGTGAGTCTTTCATGCGCTGTTATTGCTTGGCGCATATTTGTGTCTCTTTTCTCTATGTAAGGGGTTACAAGTGACAGCAGCTCAAGGTATGTGTCGTGATCCATTCTTAAATAGTTGAACCAGTCATCAGATTCAAGTCTTAGTTCCTCTAAAAGTGATACATGGGAAAACTTTTGTCTCTTTAATAACCAGTTTTTACTCCATTTGTTATGTTTCCTCTTTTTGGTGTCCGTTAAAACCACAGCGGCGGTTCCCAGTAGTAGTAGTTCCTGCGCCATCACTCCAACCGCACCACACAACTATCTGTTACCAACTAACCTGATCGTGAGGTGCGGTCGGATCGTTAGTGGGCATGGAATCCGTCCGACCAGATCTGTCAGACCAGATCTGTCCGACCAGATCGCATCGTGGATGGGGGCCTTTATAAGACAGCTGCGTGACGTCATGCGCCAACCCTGTTCGTTTTTACTCAGAAATGGGCCAACCCTGTATTCTCTTAATCCTGGAGGAAGGAGCCGTGCAACGGGTCATTGCTGAGTCCGGCGTGCTGAAGCCTTCGTGTTGGAGACTTCAGTATTGTGAGGCTGTTTTGGGGTCTTTGTTTTATTTAAAGTAAACTGGTGTATAACCATTATTTATTGTTATCCCTTCCGATTATAGCACCCAACTCTGGAACCTTGACATGTGGCGACCTTGCCAGGACTGGGTCAACTGCTAATCGGATGGGTTGGCTTGTTAAGTCGCCTTTGCACGCCACTTGCTGTCTGCGGCCCGGAAGTGAGTGTTTAATCCTTCACCATTCTTTTGGGCTGTTGTATGCCCACGGTGGGATATGTTTGTGCTGCCATAGCACTTTTTCAGCCCTTGTGTTGCCCTTATTACCCAATCACTCGTTTGAGTATTGGGTGGGCTTCTACCCCCCTTATTACCCTTTTTGCAGTTTTTTTTTTTTTTTTTGCTAACTTTTCTCCTTGTTTCCTTTTGTATTTTGGTTCTTCACGTTTGTTTTGGTTCTGTGTTGCATTTTCTTGGTCTTGTTTTGTTGTTGGGTTTTCTTCTTTGTCTGGTTTCATGCTTATAATTCTTTATTGGGTCTTATTGGTGTCATTGTTTGTTGGGTTTTTATTTTTTTGCTTTGTTGTCCATATTAATCATGTCCAGCTTTGAGGTGTTTAAAGCTCAGGCTGTTGCCTTGGGGCTGGAGGGTGAGGATCTCGGTCGCTACGTCGTCCAGCAGCAAGTCATCGAGAGGGACGAGAGAGCTGCCGAGAGAGAGGAAAAACGTCTCCTTACCGAGAGGGAGAAAGAAGAGCGGGCTGCAGAGAGAGAATTCCAACTTGCCAAGATGCAAGTAGAAAAAGAAATAGAACTCGCCCGTGTCGTCGCCCAGGGGAAAACGGCTTCTCCTTCCTGCGAGAACGTGAGAGGACCGAAATTGCCCACCTACCAAGAGGGAGAGGACATCAACAACTACCTCGTCCGCTTTGAAAGGGTGGCTGAACTTCTGCGGATCGACAAGGATAGCTACGCTGCGAGCTTGGATTGTCTCCTCACTGAATTGTATACTTCCCTATCAGCTGACATAACCGAAGATTATGCTCTTATGAAGAAAGCTCTCCTCACAGGTTTCAGTAAGACGGCGGACAACTATCGTCAAGACTTCCGTCACGCCAGGATTAGAGTTGGGGAAAACTACCAGCAGTTCTCCATCCACCTGACTCGGTTGTTCCAGGCGTGGTTGGAAGCCTCTGACGTCCCCTGCACTTATGAAGAGCTCCGGGAGTTTATGCTCCTGGATCAGTTTCTCACTAATCTTACCCCAGATTTGAGGATGTTCATCAAGGAGCGCCGGCCGAAACATCTTCCCGACGCAGTGAGACTTGCCGACGACTGGTCGTCTGCCCGCAACGCCTACCCGAAAACTTCATCTCCTAGTTCCCGAGACCCCTCTAAGGCTGCTTCGCCCACGAAATCTTCAGAGTTATCTCCGGGAGCCTCCGCCAAGACCTCTGCCCAGCCCAGTACAGCAACCCTGAGGTGTCACCAATGCGGGGAGGAAGGCCATCTACGTCCGCGCTGCCCGAAGAATCCCCGAGCCTTCAAAGATGTCGAACCTGCTAAACCATCCTATCAGGTAGGCTTTTGCCTTAGTGACAAAAGTGTCCCGAAGTTTTCCGTTTCGGGCACTGTTAACGGGTCTTGGAGCTCCAACATCATCAGGGATACTGGCTGTTCCTGTGTGATCGTCTCTGAAGACTTACTACCTGATGTAGATGTTGAGAGTTGTCCAAAGGCCTCCCTTGCTGACTACCTAGGACGTGTGGACAAGTTTCCTGTGTTGAGATGCCACTTAAACTGTCCCTACTTCACCGGTTGGACTGAGGTGGTACGAGCTCCTATTAAGTTTGTTGGGGCCCTCATCGGAAACGTCCCTGGGGTAAGGGATCCCCATGACCCTGACTCTTCTCAATCTCCATCTGATTCTTCCAGAACATCCTCATCTTCAAAGTTGCCGCGAGGGACTTCTACTCCTCGTGTTCCGACGTCCCCTGCAGCCATCCAGGTACACGCCGTTACCACCCGTGCTGGTAGATTGAAGAGACTTCATCCGCTTGTCCTTCCGAAACCTCTACTTCCTTCAGTAACCCCTCAAGACTTCTCCCAGCTTCAAGCCTCGTGTGCCTCCTTAGCAGCGATACGGTAGAAAGCCTCATCTCGACACTTCGACAAAGCAAGGAACAGGTCCTCCTTCCAGTACCTGTATCTCAACGGGCTTCTCTACAGGAAGTGCCTCACCTCCCCGCTTTCCAATAAGGTAGGCCAACACTGTCTAGTTGTGCCATGGGTTTCCCGTCAAATCATCCTCTCCGCGGCCCATGAGAGTCCCTTGGGCGGACATTTCTCTCCTCATAAGATGGAGATAAAGATCTTCCAACATTTCTTCTGGCCAGGTATAGGAGCCGACATCCGTGCTTACTGTCGTTCCTGTGATAAGTGCCAACGGATGTCAGGGAGAGGTCGTGTACATCCTGTTTCCCTTCAACCATTACCTGTCGTTACGGAACCTCTTCCCCAAGTTGCCATCGACCTCGTTGGACCCTTGTCTCCACCAGCTACGAAAGGACCTCTTGTCAGCCCCGTTCCCGTAGTGGAGGAGCCATCACCTGACCCCAGCTCCACAGAACTTCCCATCGATGAACCACTTATGGACAACCGGGATGTATTCTCCACCCCGCCTGGCTGTACTTCAACGATTCAGCAGGACATCGTCCGGGTGTTGAGATGGGCCTTGGGTCTACCGGCCTACAGGTACCGTGTCGTCTATATGGCCGGGAAGGATAATGTGGGGCCCGATTTATTGAGTAGACTTCCTGCATAAGTCACTCCTTCTGTGTTTCCTCGTCAGTTTCCTCCCTGTTTTAGTTTATTGGCTTATGTTCTTTTCTTTCTCATTTGGTGGTTGTTTTTGGAATCTACCTGGATTAGATTCTTGTATGGGGGCCTGTGTGAGGGCAACTACCAACTTAGCAGGCGAACGACCGGGGCACTCCTGCCGCCCGCCCGCATCTTGCCGTTCGAAGCTGTTCAACTACCGAGGCGCAGCGAACCACTTACTACACTCCCGCTGCTCGTTCGCCTGACGCTGTTCGACGCCTCGGTCGACTGAACCACCGAGGCTTCTCAACCCGCTGTGGGAGGCGACTTGGTGGGCGCCAGCGCCTTCATCGTCAGACAGCGGCCGGGCCTCGGTCTAAACACTTGATTCTACTCCGGTTTCTAAGCCCTGCTCTCACTCGGGTTAACTCAGATACCGTGGGCTCGTTCTGGGTGCCACGCCCTGGACTCCCGTTACTGCTGTGAACCTGACGCCCCTTCTCCTCCTGCGCCTCCCTCGTCTTCCACGTCTACACCACTTCAAGGATGAAGCTGTGCTGCCTCATCATTGCCACTCAGAGGACGAGACGCCCAGAAGAGGAAGAAGCCATGCAACGGGTCATTGCTGTGTCCGGCGTGCTGAAGCCTTCGTGTTGGAGACTTCAGTATTGTGAGGCTGTTTTGGGGTATTTACTTTATTTAAAGTAAACTGGTGTCTAACCATTTATTTTGTTTATTGTTATCCCTTCCGATTATAGCACCCAACTCTGGAACCTTGACAATGAACATAAAGGGTATCTGTGTGTAATGTAATTATTTTTCTCATAGATTTTCTATACACAAATCTGCGTTTGTGGCCAGAAAAGAAACTCCTTGAATTTCTCCCGGAAATTTTCCCTAAAATGTTAGACGGCAGGGAAATGTAGAGGAAGGTTGCATTGTGATGGTAGAATAGAAAAAAAATAAGAGTGTTAGTTAATTGGCGTGGGTTCTGTGAGAGCGCAATTCTGGACTCCTGTGTCCAGGCCTTTGGACACAGGCCTTTGATGTTCTCTCAACTATATAAATGTTTTACTCATATGGTGGGAGCAAGGACGTGCCTCTATTTTATCAATATATATTTCCAGAAAACATCAGATGTAGACACGATTGATTATATCCTCTTTTTTATATAGGTCTGGCCACACTATCAGGCAGTGCTCGCTGAGCATTTATCCTTTGTTTCTCCAGCAGTGCTAACAGATGGAGCAGACCCCGTTGGAGGCTCGCACTATCAAGCAGTTCCCATGTGATGTTTACACTCGACCACCAGCAAGGGGACTATATTCATATATAGTCTCCTTGGCCACCAGTCTCTCCAGCCGACCTAGGTCAAAAAACAAAAATATATACCGTTATTCACACAGCCAAAATATGATTACGCAGCATAAAATAGCAAGTTGAATAACTTTCTATGACAGACGGAGGCGAAATTGTATTGGTTTGAAATCTGTGTGTTCCTGCGTGTGTCTCCTTGTGGCTGTCCACAAAATAGGCTTCTCCAATTCTCCGGGCTCCGACCCAGGAGGGGTTGAGATTATGATAGCTGAGTATAACTACAATATTTTTTTGCCCGAGAAACGGAAAAGCCCACCGGGCACTGCTTGATACGAGATAACGTGTTATTCTATCATCAAACCAGGAAACAAGGGCATTTCGGTGGTTTGCCGTGGTTTCTCCACTTATGACGTTAACCACGCTAACCATGATCTATAAATTTCCGCCCGGAATTGTGCCAAATCTATTCCTTGACTTACCAAAAGCTCTTTCATCCATAGCAAATGTCAAAACCTTGCTTTCTCTAATTGTTCCAGAGACTTCTGGCACTTAACCAAAAATATCTACTCCAACTTCATTTCTCCTTCTTTCCCTCCTCTCCTTAACCCTGACGGCAGCACCGCCGTCTCATTTACCTCTAAGGCTGAAATTTTCTCTCAAACTTTCTGTAACAAATCCACTCTGGACGATTCTGGGCATATTCCTCCTACTCCCCCCCCCCCCTTTGACTCCTTTATGCCTGTTATTAAGATTCTTCAGAATGATGCTTTCAATGCCCTCTCTGGCCTCAACTCTCGGAGGGCTTATGCACCTGATGGAGTGCATCCTATTGTCCTTAAAAACTGTGCCTCCATGCTGACACCCTGCCTGGTCAAACTCTTTCGCCTCTGCCTGTCAACATCTATCTTTCCTTCCTGCTGGAAGTACGCCTTCATACGGCCTGTGCCTAAGAAGGGTGACCCTTCCAATCCCTCAAACTACCGCCCAATAGCTTTCCTTTCCTTTCTAACCAAAGCTTTTGAATCAACCCTTAACAGGAAGATTCAAAAGCACCTTTCCACTTCTGATTTTCTAGTTGATCGACAGTATGGGTTTCGCAAGGGGCGTTCTACTGGTGATCCTCTTACTCTCTTAACTGATTCTTGGTCATCTTTTCCTAGTGAAACTTTTTCAGTTTCACTAGACATATCGAAAGCTTTCGATAGACTCTGGCACAGATCTTTGCTTTCTAAACTGCCCTCCTTCGGATTCTATCC
Source organism: Eriocheir sinensis (assembly GCF_024679095.1). Taxonomy (NCBI): domain Eukaryota; kingdom Metazoa; phylum Arthropoda; class Malacostraca; order Decapoda; family Varunidae; genus Eriocheir; species Eriocheir sinensis. The sequence continues at coordinate 11,212,659 of NC_066527.1, forward strand.
CTCTCTCTGCTCCTTTATCTCCAGTTTCCTTTCCGGCCGTTCTATCTCTGCTGTGGTAGACCGTCACTGTTCTTCCCCTAAACCTATCAACAGTGGTGTTCCACAGGGCTCTGTCCTATCACCCACTCTCTTCCTGTTATTCACCAATGGTCTTCTTTCCATAACAAACTGTCCTATCCACTCATACGCTGATGACTCCATTCTGCATTATTCAATTTCTTTCAACAGAAGACCCTCTCAACAGGAATTACATGACTTCATACTGAAGGGTGCAGAACGCTTAACCTCAGACCTTGTTATCATTTCCGATTGGGGTAAAAGGAACCTTGTGTTCTTCATTGCCTCAGAAAAACAAAAAAACAATTTCTCCACCTAACAACTCGACACAATCGTCCGAACACCTATTCCCTTTTCTTCGACGACACTCAGCTGTCACCTTCTTCAACACTAAACATCCTCGGTCCATCCGGGACTCAAAATCTTAACTGGAAACTTCACATCTCCTCTCTCACCAAATCAGTTTCCTCGAGGTTGGGCGTTCTGTATCGTCTCCGCCAGTTCTTCTCCCCCGCACAGTTGCTATCCATATACAGAGGCCTTGTCCCCCCTCGTATGGAGTATGCATCTAAATCTCTTCGTCTCATCAGTTCTCCTCCTCTTACTGATAGTCTTCTTCCTCTTAAATTCCGCAGTCATGTTGCCTTTCTTTCTATCTTCTATCGATATTTTCACGCTGACTGCTCTTCTGAACTTGCTAACTGCATGCTTCCCCCCCTTCCGCGGCCTCGCCGCACACGACTTTCAAGTCAAGCTCATCCTTTTACTGTTCAAATCCCATACGCACAAGTTAACCAGCATCTTCACTCCTTCATCCCTCACGCTGGTAAACTCTGGAACAATCTTCCTTCATCTATATTTCCTCCTGCCTACGACTTGAACTCTTTCAAGAGGAGGGTATCAGGACGCCTCTCCTCCAGAAATTAACTTATATTTCGGCCACTCCTCCGGACTCTATTGTAAGAGCATTGAGTAGCCGGCTTTTTTTTCATCATTGTTTCCTTTTTTCCCCTTGAACTGCTTCCTTTGCTGTAATATATATATATATATATATATATATATATATATATATCTCTATAGATATATATAGATCTATATATAGATATATATCTATATATATCCAAATTTTATTTTTTAATTTTCTTTTTACGTCGTGGCCTATTGCGCCGGTAGGCTTCTTCCCGGTGGGGCCTGATGGTCGGCCCAAGGCTTCTTCCCGGCGGGTCCTGATGGTCGGCCCAGCCCGTTCTGGCGCAGGCGAGTGTTTATAGTGGCGCCATCTTGCATCGGCTCATGCTGCCCTCCCGGAGCTCATCTTTAATCCTAGAATCTAGAGTCCGGGTTGATAGGTGGTCTTCTGGACAGCATGTGGGTAGTTTTAAGCCACTCGGCGGCGGCTGAAAAATCCCAGCTTGGTGGCACCGGGCGGGGATTGAACTCGCGTCCTCCTGAACGCGGCGCCGTCACTCTATCGACTCAGCCACCCCTTCGTCACACTAAGACATGAAACTTACAACAGTACGGTCTTTGTGGTTTTGATTCACTAAAATATCTTCTTTCGTATCTCATAATTCTAGATAATGGAACACCATTCGAAAATTGACAATCCCCGATAAGTTAACATTTTAAACAGATTTAAAGAAGCAACCTAACCATACCAAATAGATAATCTAGCCGTATTAAAGTAGTAATCTACCTCCTTTTAATATGGGATTTTTCCTGGATTGTGTAGCGGATGGTGGAAGGAAGTCGGAAGGGGAGAAATGTCAGAACGATGCCGTTCCGTTTTGTAAAATAACGCCATCCTGACACCAGAAAAAAAAAAATCTTCACCAGGCATCATCTATGGAACACGATGTAGCAAGGATATACAGAACACATCTGAAGGACACACAGGAATCAGCATCTGTGCCACACATCTGAGTGACACAGGAATAAGCATCTACGCCACACATCTGAGGGACACACAGGAGTAAGGATCGACGCCACACAACTGAGGGACACACAGGAATAAGCATCTACGCCACACATATAAGGGACACCCAGGAGTAAGGATCTACGCCACACATCTGAGGGACACACAGGAGTAATGATCGACGCCACGCAACTGAGGGACACACAGGAATAAGCATCTACGCCACACATCTGAGGGACACACAGGAGTAAGGATCGACTCCACACATCTGAGAGACACCGCGGGAGTAAGGATCGACACCAAATATTTGAGGGACACACAGGAGTAAGGATCAACGCCACACATCTAAGGGACACATAAGAGTAAGGATCAACGCCACACATATGAGGGACACATAGGAGTAAGGATCAACGCCACACATCTGAGGGACACACAGGAGTAAGGATCGACACCAAATATTTGAGGGACACACAGGAGTAAGGATCAACGCCACATATCTGAGGGACACACAGGAGTAAGGATCAACGCCACACATCTGAGGGACACAAAGGAGTAAGGATCAACGCCACACATCTGAGGGACACACAGGAGTAAGGATCAACGCCACACATCTGAGGGACACACAGGAGTAAGGATCAACTCCACACATCTGAGGGACACACAGGAGTAAGGATCAACGCCACACATCTGAGGGACACACAGGAGTAAGGATCAACGCCACACATCTGAGGGCACATAGGAGTAAGGATCAACGCCACACATCTGAGGGACACACAGGAGTACAGTACTAGGCCAGACATCTGCGGAACATACAGGAATCACCTTTGGTCGGATGCAGATGAAGACCAAAAATCATTTAACTTCCTCCTGTGAAGCTGCTCCGCCACACCGTCTGATCCCTCGGCTCATTGTAATGGAGAGCAACATCACTACCATAACCCAACAACAAGAACAACAAAAAGTGGATTTCTGTCCTTTCAAATGTATTTATTTTTTCTAAGTTGCCATTTACAAACCTGAATTTCCTTTTCCTCAGTTTTAGTTTCCATTACCTTTTTAAGTCACCACCTACAAAAAAAATTACTTCTTTGCTGTTAATTTTATTTATTTATGTTTCCTTAACTTTATACAGTTTGAGGAAAGAACCTACAGTGCGTCCACTCGTGCATTTGAACATATATTAGCAACATGTTTAATAACACAATCATGAAAAAGTTGCAACAAGCCACCAACATTAGCGTCCAGTACATGTTGGGAACACTGGCAGCCAGCATGTTGGTGACCCGTGTGGATGAAGTTGCGTGTTGGCAGCATGGATGCCAGACCAGCACTCACACAGAGTCGAGGATAGGAAGCAAGATGGATTGGTCATGGGATCAACTCCTGCTCCTGAATGAATGCCATCCCTAGTTCCGAGTGTCTAGAAATTCCAAGAATCAATCAATATAGGCATACGCCAGAGGGAGGGGGGAATGTGTCGCCTCGCTAATCTCAATTATTCTAATCCCGGGATCCCTCCGTGCCGGCCCCTTTCCCATCCTGAATACCTCGAACCACGAACTAAGTGGGCATTCCTTTCAGTGGCGGATCCAAGGGGTGGGCACCTGGTCATGCGATCCCCCCAAAAATAAAATATTGTAATTTTTAATAATAATAATAATAATAATAATAATAATAATAATAATAATAATAATTATTATTATTATTATTATTATTATTATTATTATTATTATTATTATTATTATTATTACTATCATCATCATTATTATTAAAATGTATGAATGAATGTTTATCTACTAGTTCGCGTTAACATATGTTTAAAAAAAAAAAAAAAAAAAAAAAAAAAACGTGAAATACTCCCCCAGAAGATTTTACACTCGAGTTTGTTCACGCTCTGCGAGTTTCGCCTCACTGACTTGTCTAGTACGCGTATCGGGCGAGTACTGGACAAGGGGGAGAGAGAGGCTCAGAGAGCTGCGGCTGGTCGCTATTGACGTACAAAGACTACATCTTAATAAATGATCCAGTTTTTTTTTGGATGATTTACATGATTATGTCTCTGAATTCTGAATGTGGAGATCACGTACGTTGGTCTTCTGTACCTAAAAGCTCCTTGCCAAGTATTGTTCTTGATACATATAGCAGTGCTCACAAAATTATCCTGTTACAAAGAAATTATTACTTATTTACGCCACTTTGCCCATTTCATCTGCATCAGCTGAACGAAGTTTTTCTACACTTAAACATATAAAATCATACAGGCAGTCAACTATGGGTGAGGAAAGATTGGACTGGCTTGCAAAATTACACATTTACCGTGAACTGACCATCGGTGATCTAATTGGAAATTCACCCGGCCGGGTGAAGATAAGTTGGGTTTATCTTCTTTCACGTGTAGCCCCTGTTCACCTAGCAGTGAGTAGGTATGCGACGTAAGGCAAGTCCTACCCAAAGATCGGTACTACGAACTCTGTGCTCTTCTGTAGGGGAACGGCTGGCTGTCTCGAGAGAGACCAGCAGCAGACCAAGATGTGAGGTGAATTACACACACACTGTGACACACACACACACACACACACACACACACACACACTGTGACACACAGTATATATATATATATATATATATATATATATATATATATATATATATATATATATATATATATATATATATATATATATATATATATATATATATATATATACTGTATATTTATTTATTTAGTTAGTTAGTCATTGCTTTTGTCATAAAATTTGTGGCCCTTATGCTACAGTGAATTAAATTAGTTTTAATGTAGCAATGAGTTCTTCCTAAAAATAAAGTAGCATTATGTTATGTAATACATTACTGTGGCTCAACACCTGACAAACAATTTTTCATTTTTTTTTATTTTTATTTACCAAAGCACTGCTAAAACAAATGACATCAAGAGTAAGTAACCTCAAGAGGAAATATTTTATCCTCCTCCAGCCTCTCTTCCACATTCACTTCACAAATAAAGCTAATGAAGTTCCTCTTGTAACCTAATATATTTCAGAATTACAATATGGAGGACAGGCTGGGATGAGAAAAATTAGTAACCCAAAGACTAGCCCACAATGTCTGCCCAATAAATTGCGATATTGCTGCCCGTTGCATCGGTGCTCATTTCCGCCGTCTTGACCTTTTGAGCCTGTGGCGGACTCGTATCCACTAGCCCGGGGACACATGGCCCTATGCCGTCAGGATTCCCACAATTTACCTTCCCCAATTTTCCCCAGGTACAGGTTTACCGACCAACTCGAAAGGAAGGATGAACAGGAGCAATAGCTGGGTGGGCTGTGCGCCGAAGACACCTAATCGGACTCGAACCAGTGCCCCGAGGAGTGGTAGGCAGTCATAGAAACCATTCAGCTACGGAGGTACAGGGGCTGGGGTGTAAAGAGAGAACGCCCATTTTAACTTTCACTCTGCCCGGGAATAGAACCCCAAATCTCTATTCAACCGAGAAATTTCGGTTGCAAGCCGAGTGCTTAGTGCCCCCCCCAAAAAAGTTATTTTCTAAGTCCGCCACTGATTCCTTAGGATTGCCTCTTACAGAAACAACCCGGTGAGCAGGGTAGCGTGCCACGTGCCCGTATAGCCGGGGTTGGTGTTCACAAACTGTGCAGGTTATAGGCCTCTGAGTAAACGCCGGTTTGACACAAACTCATTCTAGTGATTTCCCATGATTCTGCGTTGTCATTTATTATCAGTCATCAATCCACCTCTTAAATGCACTATTCAGCGTTCATATATCACAGCCATAGAGTAAGGCAGAGATCACAAGCGACTTAAATAGCCGGATCTTTGTCCTTCTGCACATGTACCGATAATGCCATATACTCTTGCTGAGCGAGTCAATAATACCGTGGGCCAAGTCAATACGCCGTAGGACTCCTTGACGAGACCCGCCGTTGTTCTGAACTACACTGCTAAGGTATGTGAAATTTTCAAAGATATCAACGTCCTCCCCACATGCATGAACAGACTACTTTTTTTAACAATAAGCCTCCAAAAACTTGGAGCAGGAGACCTGGAGTCTCAAAGGCTTCGCCTCCTCGTGAAGTGCCTCGAAAGCCTGCAGGAATAGGCGCACCTAACATCACCATAGCCTATTCAGGATTCAGTACGTTTGCTAACTAGTAGGCGGTAATGTTAAAATTGTATTTCGTATGGAATGCTAACAACCAAAAACTAACTATGATTGAGGATTCTTTTTCTTGAACAGAACATTCAATAAACAACAGATCAATAACATGAAAATACGTTCATATTTTATACGACAACTGTGGGCCGAGGCAGCAGCGCACGCCATATTGCGGGTTATCAGCTACCTTAAATAAGCATTTTTTTTTTTTCTGCGCAAAGCAGATGATGTCACTTATTGTGACTTAGTGAGCTTTCATATTTATCTATATGTGTATATTTCATGGAGCCATAATTTACATTACTACTTTAAATTTTACTAGTGACACGAATTTGTGACTGTTTATCACAATAGAATTTCACTCAATTAAGTGAATCAGACACCATAGAAATATTACCAGTGTGCATATGAATGAATACAAAGATAAGTACATACTTTGATTTAATTCCAGGATGTCTCGTGGATCATATACGTATAAATAAAAACAAAAAAATTGGATAGGTTACTCTTTAGCCCACTACTGCCGCTCGAGGCACAAAAACAGTCCCTCTGCCAAGTTTGTATCCCACATTTGATGATGTTATGTGCACCTATTCACCTGAACCTCCAATGATTCCGCGAGAATTACTGCATCGTCGGCAAAACAAGATCAGTGATCCTAGCTGGTATTGCCGAGAGATGCTCCACAATGATTGGCCCACAACTCTGCCTGTACCCAGTTTTTATAAGTATTGAGAAGTGATGGGGCAAGGATGAAGATTACTTAGGTTACAAAATCAAATCCTAGAAGCCCGACGTATAGATTACAGCTGCGGCAGCTAGGGCATCGGGGGAGCTGAGATGAAAGAAATGAGAGGCCCCGATGACCCACTTATGAAGGGAGGTAAGTAAAATGAAGGAAAAAAATCCGGTTATGGTGGGGATGAGGTGTGCGCGAGATGCCGCGCTAGTGCAACATCCTCCTAGGCCGACAATGGCATCTCCCTCATGTCACATTGCTTCACCTCTATTGCAAACATTTTAACAATAAAGTTGATAACCTTCTCGTATACATTTTTTAATTCGTTGTTGCCGTCATGTAGGCGAACATAATATAACAGTACTAGGACACAATATTTATGCCGGAGGCATAAATTTTAAATCTCATAAGGTTTATGCGTCCCGGTGCACGCGTGGACTGTGGACGCACCCTTAACACTGCTTACAACATTAGAGACTCGTAGTCGTTGGAGGTGGTGTTGGTGGTGATGGTGGTGGAGTTGGCGAGAGAAGCGGCGGGGCTCCCACAGGACTGCGTGAACTGAAGGATCACGATGAAGTATGACAACACAACACTCAC